>NC_056726.1:1041258437-1041283437 GCF_019279795.1 Protopterus annectens
AACGACTAAATGAAAACACATCAGAAAACGATATTTTAGTATTCTAGTTTTGTATTGAAGGAGGAACATATTAAATTATTGAGACTGGGTTTAAATGTCATTCCTGCCAGCAGAGCAGACGTCCCTGACACTATATTGTGCTTGAAAAAGTATACTAGAAAATTAAACCTTAGTTACATTTTAAATTATGTTAAATGTGCTGATTCCTTTTTTGTCAAGCCTTCTTGTTATAATCCATCATTATTGCACACCTTGAAAATATTTGACATTTCCTGTGAAAATGAATTGAGAGAGTTATTGAACAATGATACTAAGACAGGTGGAAGGTACCGTGATAATTCAGGTGGCATGAGGGCAGCTCTCTAAGACATTTCCAATAACAGAAATCTTAAGAATTATGAAAAGTGATAAGGGAGGTATGATAGTGGTCATGGACCAAAGTGCTTACATCACTAAAATGGAAAATATGTTAAATAATGTTAATGAGTATAAGAAAGTGCAAGGGACTGACATTTACAAATGTTATAAAAATGTCTCCATTTTTTGTATGAGAGTTTGATGAATGGGGACTTAGTTTCCAGCATGTATGACTTTTGTAACATTGAAAATCCAAGAGTTGGTGTCATGTTTGGCATACCCAAAACCCATAAAAAATTAACCGACCCCCCCCCCCTTTCAGGCCCATCATCTCAGCACCAAATTATGTTACTGAAGGTATATCTTTGATGGTAGATGCCTTGTTAAATCCCTTAGTGAAACAAATTGATTTGTATTTAAAAGATTCCTGGGATTTTTTTGCATAGTATAAAAATCTTTTGTGAAAATAGTTGTTTTGATCCAAGTTCACACATTATTTTTACTTTAGAAGTGGTTTCCTTATATACCAACATCCCACACAGGAAAGGTACTGAGTTTATTAGATCGTTTTTAAACAAATGTGCGTTTATGTTCAACACTGAGATAAAATTTTATTGTCTATTATTAGACATATTATTGGTCAATCATTATTTTTTGTTTAATCAGCAATACTACAAGCAAGTAAGGGGGTGGTGATGAGTACTCCTGTGGCCCCGTCCTTTGCAAATATTGTAATGGGATGGTGGGAATATGAAGTGTTACAATTGTTCTATTAGAAATACAATATTTTATATTAAAAAAGATTTATAGATGATTTAATTTTTATTATCGAAGGCAATGTGATAACTGCTGAATCTTTTGTTCATGAATTAAATTAAAAATCTGACTTTTTAAAGTTTAAGAGAGATACAGGATACTGTGTGGATTATTTGGATGTAAGATTGGAATGGGACAGTTCTAACAATACATTTACTAGCAGAATATTTAGGAAAGGAACATTTAAAAACAACTATTTACATTACTCTACCCAACAGCCTACATATATGAAACACAACATTCCAAAAGGTCATTTCATTAAAGCTAGTAGGATGACCAGTGAAAATGATGTGTTGAAGGGTGAGTTCGAATTCATCATAAATTTGTTTATGTGTAGGAGTTACAGCGAAATTTTTCTGAAGATGGAAGCCAAGAAAATCTGGGATAAGAGGACCCGTTCCTATTCTTCTATTCTTCTATTTTAGGCCCTGTAGGGAATTCCATATATAAAAACATTAATAAATATAATTACAAACAAGCATATTTAAGTTATGACATGCAAATGACAGTAGATAATAATAAAATTCGTAATATCATAGAAAAAAACTGGAAGATTATTGAAGGAAATCAGGAATTGTTTAAGGTGGTTGGTGATAGACCAAGATTTGTATATAAAAAGGACTATAATTTAAAAACACTCTTAGAAAGAGGTAGAGATATTAGATCTAAGGACAGTCATTCCAGTAATAGATCTAATGGCATGTATAAATGTCTAGCTTGTAATATGTGTAGATATATACTAGAAGGACCTTATGTGGAACTTCCACATTGGGCACACATCATTGGGGTACTGGGGACATTCAATTGTAAGACCCAAGGTCTAGTATTTGTGGCTGTATGCAGTGAATGCCAAAGTTATTATGTCGGCATGACCACCAGACATTTAAACATCAGTATCAGGGAACACATACACATATATATATATATATATATATATATATATATATATATATATATATATATATATATATATAGTATAAGAAAAGAAGACAAAAATAATGCTTTGTTCAAGCATAGTCAAGAGTGTCAGGGTTTCAAAAAATTTCTGTTCACTCTATTGGAAAAAGGTAGAGCTGATCTAAGTGGGGGGGGGGATTTTAAATATTACTTAGAGCAAAGGGAGACCATATGGCAAATCCGTCTAAAGGCGGACAAAAATCCCGGGTTAAATGATGCCACAAATATAAAATGTTTTTTTTTTATATCGCAGAATTTTTGTCAGAAAGTGATATAGTTCATATGCAGTTTGTTAATATTAAATACTTTTAAGGATTGTAAAATTTATGTCAGACAGCATTCATATTTATATGTTTTATGCAACAAAAATATGCCATTATAAATATTTCCATGATTGTTGATTTGCACAGTTACATATTTACTAAATGGTTTTAATGAAGTATCATTTGTTTAATTGGATGAGTTGTTAATTGGTTTTGTATAAAAGTGGGATGGGTTTCAGTACTTTTTATTTCTGATGAAGTTTTGACGAAAGCGGTGAATAAAGGATTGTACGCTAATACAGCTTGGGGATTTTCCTTGGCTCATTGGTCTCAGATCGTGGTGTTGGTTGTTAGCTGTTGGTTTTGCACTTTTCTGAGGACTTAATCCTGGAATGTGTTGACTATTACTAACCCACATATGTTGATAAACCATAAACACCATAGCACGTATGGGAATGCGGGTCTCAGCGGACCCACCTGTCACACCTCAGTTGGCCGTTGCACTGGGCACCAGCACATTTGGGGTCCAATCCAGGACCTCCTTGTCTGTTGGTCCTGCACCACCTTTGGGTGGAACTGCCTCAGGGGATGGGTCTTGCCCCCCCCGGGAGCGGGCACAGACAGGAACCTGTCACCCATCACCAGGTCTGGGTCGTGGTGCATAGCGAACTCAATCAGCAGTTTGGAGATCTGCTATGCCAGCTTGAGGGCTGCATGTCACTAATAAATGGTCGGCCTGGCTCTCTGACTCAGCCCCCAGCACAGCCACCTTTGGAGCTGTGAAGGTGCAGTAGTGACTGCCCATGGATGGGGATCTCAGTCCCACTGATTCCACTAGGGAGCTCATGGGCTTCCAATTTCCCAACACCTCTCCCCATCAAGGTGTTTACCCCCCACATGTATCATATACCATCCCTGTATGCGTCTTGTTTGTCTTGTGTGTTAACCTACCCAACCTACCTCCCCAACTATACCTACTACCCCCCAACATCCCACTCTCACCTGAAAAAAAAAATGGCAATCTGCTCACAAAAAAAAATATCGCCCCATACATAGCTGTCCATTTCACACACTTGTCCACTGGACACATGTAATCTGGTCTAATTGGCATCACAACATATTATTGTTGTCCTCACCCCTATCTTAGGGGTTTATTTATTTATTTATTTATTTGCAGTTGTTTAACCAGGATAGTCCATTGGGCCTAAAGAACCCATTTTCAATGGAGTCCTGGGGAGAAAAGCTCCACATACAGATTATAAAAAGATTAAGTTCCACATACAGATTATACAAAGATTATGTTTCACACATAGTTTACATGAGGATTATAGAGAAAAACATTGTAGAATTTCTGGTTATAAGTTAGATCAAAAAATATTAAACAAGTAATGCAGGCAAAAATACCAAAAGAGAAGTAGTTTTTTTTATTTTTTTTTTTTTTTTTTTTTTACTAAAAATTGCTAGGTACAAATAAGGAGTTGTATGCTAGAAGCAAGCATGAATTTGCTAGCTGGGATTTGAGAGAAAGGAAAGAGGAAAAAGTGTTGGGAGTAGAGAGTAGGTTATGAGGGATGTGAACAGGAGCATTCCCAAGAGGATGTTAGATGAGAGTGTAGTGATTTTTTAAAGTATGGGAGGCTAGCAATTGTACGAATGAAGGGGGGAAGGGAGTTCCATAGGCGTGCTAGTGAGAAGGACAGGAGGTTTTGTCCTGGAGGTTGTAGGGGTCTGTAAACTTCTATGAGGTTTTGATTATTAGATCTTAGAAGTCTTTGTGTTTGATGCATTTTGAAGGTAGTTGAGAGAGAGGGACAGAGGGATGGCTAGAAAATGAGTTTATGTGCGTAGGTGAGCTGAGTGTAGGAGAGGTAGTTGGGAAGCTCTAGCCAGTTGAGTTTGTGGAGAGGTACACAGTGATGGGTAGATGATTTGTTACTGGTGGCGAATCTAGCTATTTTGTTGTAACAAGAGGACAGTTTGGTTTTCAGAGAAGATTGTAGGTTTAAAAGAAGAGGGGCAGCATAGAGAAGGGAGGGAAGGAGAAATGTGGTAGAGAGAGTAATTTTGGTAGTTGAGGTGAGGAACCGATTGTGACGGTAGAGCATGCCCAATTTTTGGTGAGTTTGTTTTATATTTAGTAGCAGATGGGAGTTGAATTTGAGCTTGTCATCGATTTGGACCCCTAGTAGTTTGGCTTCAGATACCAGCTCAAGAGATGTGTTATTTTGGCTGGTGATGGAGAATAAATTTCTATCAAGGTTATTAGTTTTGGAGGGGGTAAATATCATAAGTTTAGTTTTAGCAGCATTGAGTGCAAGATGGTTGTCTTTCATCCATTTTTCTGTGGTGGAGAAGGCATCTTGAGTAAGTTTTAAAAGAGTTGGGATGGATGAGGCAGCACAGATGATTGTGGAGTCATCCACGTATTGAATAATATTTGCAAGGGGGATAGAGTGGAAGAAGTCATTAATGAAAATATTGAAGAGGAGGGGGCCCAAAATAGAACCTTGTGGGAAACCTGTGGGGGTGTTGAGGAAGGAGGAGGTGGCTTTTTTCCACTTGATGGCTTGTTGCCTACTGGAGAGATAGCTAGTAAACCAACAGAGGGAAGAGGGAGAAAGGTTTAGATTAGATAGCTTAGTAAGAAGTAGGTTATGAGAGATCGTGTTGAAGGCCTTAGAGAGATCAAGTAGGATGGTAGATACAGTGAAGCCAGAATCTCTAGCTTTATTCACAGTTTCAAGGAAGGATAGGAGGGCAGTCATAGTACTATGATGGGGTCTGAATCCGTGCTGTGTAGGAGTTAATAGATTGTTGTCCAGAAGATGGGGATGGAGTTGAAGATGGATACATTTCTCTAGGACTTTTGAAATGGGAGAAAGGATGGTGATGGGACGGAATTTGGTAATATTAGTATTGGTTCCACCTTTATGCAGGGGAATGATGTAGGCTTTTTTCCAGATTTGAGGAACAATGCTTTCTTGGATTGAGTGGTTAATTAGGATACTGATAGGGAGGGCAATGGCTTCAGCAGCTATGCTGAGGAAGTATGAGGGAATGTTATCAGGGGCATCGGTGCATGGTTTTAGTTTCTGCAGGTGTTTTTTATGGTGGATGTAGGAATAGGTTTAATGAAGTATGGTGGGGGTGGGGAATGAGTGCTCAATGTGTTTGAGTGCCCAAATCTACCTCCAAATTCAGTGTATATGCACAGCTGTTGCTGTAGAAGAAATGGGCAGCTATGGACCTTCCCTACATCCTCCTGCACATCCCTAGCTATTCATAGGTTCATAGGTAGGTACTAGGCTATCGGCCCAAGTACCTACGTAAGCCTAGCCAACAAGGTTCCCTGGCTTACGCCACCAAAGAAAGTTATTTTCCTGTGACACTGTTGAGCAGAGACACAGAAGTGATCCCCGGGGTGTATTTCCTATTTCCCATCCACCCATCAAGATTTTTCTTGAAGAGTGCTAATGAAGAGCTTTGCTTGACACAGATGGGTAGCCTGTTCCAGAGTATGGGAAGTCTCTGGGACAGGAATCTATCCCTCTAGCATGTCCTGTTTATTGTGGTGACAAGGTTTAGGTCCCTAGAGCATGTAGCTTGGAGAGATTGGGATTTCTTTAGGTGTAGCAGGTCCAACAGCTCTGGGTTTGACATAGCTTTATATATTAGGCAGAGATCACCTCGGAGTAGGCGATATGCTACGGAATAAAGCTGGGTTTTTTTTAAACGGTCAGTGTAGGGCATTTGTTTGAGGCCAGTAATCCTCTTTGTGAGGTACTTCTGTGGCCTTTCCAGCTGCTGCAGATGTCTTGTGAGGTACATTCCAAAAGGGGCGTTGTACTCTATAATGGATCTAATGAGTGTCGAGTAGAGGGGAACAATGACTTCTTTTTTTCCTGGATGAGAACCCTTTTATGATGAGGTGTGCCACATAGAAGGAATTCCTGACTACTGTGGCAATGTGGCTATCAAAGGACAGACTACTGTCCACCTGGGTCCCAAGGTCTCTTATCACACATTCGGTGTTAAGTAAATTGCTGCCTATGTGGTAGTTCATGGGTACAGAGTTTTTACCAAAGGGGATGACACTGCACATTTTGGCATTGAGCTTGAGGCTATGTCACTGACACCAGGCATCTGTTTCAGCGAGGCCCTTCTGTAGGATGTTCACATCATTTGGGGGCTTGACTATGGCTCCTAGTTTGCAGTCATCTGCAAACTTTGTTAGCCAAAGGCCTTCTGTGTTAGTCTGCACTTCAGAGAAGATGCCAAACAGGAGAGGTCCCAGGAATGAACACTGTGGTACTCCACTTGTCACTGGTTTGAGGTCAGATTTGGAGTCTGCAACTTTTACAGTATGGGTTCTGTCAGTGATCCAGTTGGCAACCCATCTTCTGATGTAGGGATTTATACCTAGTTTAGTTAGTTTAGCTATAATTCCAGAATGGGGGGGATGGTGTTGAAAGCCTTGGCGAGGTCAAGATAGGTTGTGTGAACCACCTTACCCTCATCTACAGCTTTGTTGACTGCCTCAAAGAAGTCAATCAGGTTCAGGAGGCATGATCTGCCTTTCACAAACCTGAACTGGGTGGGATCCAGAGTTTGGAGGTTACCAATGTCTTTTTTCATGAATTCCTTGATGATACGTTCCATGGCCTTGCAGACCAGGCTCATCAGGCTAATAGGTCGATAGTTCCCGGGATCAGTGGTGGCTCCCCCTTTGTGAAGTGGGATAACTGTTGCTGTGCGCCATTCAGTGGGCACAAAGCCTGATACGAGGCTATTATTGAACATGGTGCATAAGTGGGGAGCCAGTCCGTTCTGAAGTTCATGTAAAACGCAGCCTGGGATGTTGTTCAGTCTCATGGATGCTGTGTTTTTGGCTTTAGAGAGTGCAGTATTTACCTGCGTAGTTGTGATTACAGGGACCTTGCATTCTTCCTGTATAAATATGGGCCCTTTAGGGGGTGAAGGAGGGTAAAGTTAGCACTGAACCTATCTGCCAGGATGTTAGCAATATCAACTGGTTCTGTAATTTTCGTGCTGTTGTGCTATAACTCAGAGCAGATCTGGGTGTTGCCATTAAGATTCTTCACATAGCTATAGAATGCTTTGTGGTTGTCCTTCGAACTAGTGGCAATTTTTTTTTCATAGCTAGCTTTGGAGGATCTTATAAGGGATCTCAGCTTCTTACTGAGGCTGACCAGGGAACTCCTCCACTCATGGGATTTTACTCTCTTTTGCAACAGTTTCTTCCTTCTTTTGTACAGTTTGTTTATGGCAGGGGACCACCAGATTGGTTTCCTTTTTTGGAGGATAGCATCTTGGTTCTGTTTGGGATAGCACAATCCATGCACTCGTGTAAGTGCTTATAGAGTCCATTTGTGTAGGATTCACCATTTGTAACTGTATTGTCCATCTGCATGGGTGTCATGAAGTTCTCCACTTCTGTCTCAAGAAGCATGAAGTTAGCTTTGGAGAAATTTTTTACCATGGGGTTGGGGGTGGGATGTGGATATCAAGAGTGATTAGCTTATGGCCAGATCGGACAAATGAGGAGTTGACTTCAGGTGTGGAACACCGGTCACTCATGTTGGAAATGACTAGATCTAGGATATTGTTGCCTCTGGTGGGGGTGTTGATAAGTTGATCCAGGGCATTGGAGTTTATGAATTCCAGAAAGTGTTGAGCTAAGGAGTTGGTACACGAGTAGTTTTCCCAGTTAATGGCGGAGTAGTTGAAGTCGCCCATTATTAGGGTGTTTGGTTGAACCCTAATATTTTCCAGTACATCATGAAAAGAGGAGTGGGAATCCTGGGGCATGGTGGGGGATCTGTAGCAGGCTACAATTTGGATTGCAGTTTTGCCCAGAGTACATTGCACTTGGATAACCTCAGATGCATTATGCTGAGCAACTAGCCTGGAGGTGTGGATATCCTTAATGAATATGGACACACCTCCACCTTTGGTGTTTTGGTCCAGGTTACATGGCCGAAAAGTGTGGTATGAGTTACAGCCTGGTAGTGCAGGAGTGTTCTCTGGAGCCTTGAACCGGGTCTCAGTCACTGCACAGATATCGATGTTCTCCATTTTAAGGAGTGCCTTGAGTGAGTGCATTTTGAGATTTAGACTTCTAGCATTGAGTAGCATTACCCTCAGTTTTTGCTTGCCTGTTCCTGTTACAGTGGTGAATTTGTCATTTGAACCTTGCCTAAAAAGGCACCATAGGGGTGGTAAGAGCCTTAGTCAGTATCCAGAATCCCAGGGGCGACAGGTGCAAGCCATTGGTGGCAAAGCATTGTGGTCTGTCGATCAAGTCATCCCAAGCAGACAGATAATGGATGCCCTTAGAATGACACCAGAAGCTTAGCCCATTGTTGAAGTCAAGCATTTTTTCCTTGTACTGCGGTATCATTCTGGGTGATGGCAGAATGCTACTCAGGGCTAGGGTCATACCTGCCTGGGCTACAAGATTGGAGAGCTCTTCCATGTCTCTTTTCGTGTAGTCCAGGGAGGTACTTCTCAAGTCATTCACACCAACATGGACAATGGCAGAGTCATATTTGTACTTGTTGTGATGTGACCTTAGAGCGTGGGTTATGTGGCGGATCCTGGCACCAGACAGGCAGCTGACAGTAGCCTTCTGCTTGTTTAGCCTGGTGAGTGGGACATCAGTGTGCTTGACTATAGAGTCACCTATGACTAGTGTGTTGGGTACTTTTTTTGCCTTATTGGCTGGGCTATGTGTCATTTGGGTTGTTTTGGGGATGGAGGTTGCTTGAGTTTCTGCTTTGCAGGTCTCTGTTGCTTAGACAGATTATTATTGAGAGCCTCTGTGAATGTTTTTGTGTTACTATGTGTGGATTTTGGTGGTGTAGATTTAGTGAGACTGTGATGAGTGTGGTGTAGTGCAAATGTTTACCTTATCCTCTTGACTGTCATGTTCAGTCTTGGTTGGAGAGAGCTTTACCTCCATTTTGGCTAGATAAGTGCATCTCCCACAGGTTGCAGTGTTGGGTTTTAGGAGTAGAGGGTTGTCTGTATACATGAGGCAATTTCTACATTGCCTAACGATGCCCACATTCATCAGATAGACAGGAGAGAACACTGGGAGCTGACTCTTGGACATGCCTGAATAAAAAAATATTTTCCTCTAGATAAGTGAGTACAAGAGCTGTTTTTCTCTAAGCAAGTGGGAAAAGTAAGTGCAAAAACTGCTTTCCTCTAGGTAATGAGGAAGGTTGACTGCTATAGTAATTAATAGCTTATTTAGTGCTTACAAGTTCTAAACAAGTGCTGAGCACGAATAAGCACATTTAAGTGCTAAATCTAAGAATCTCTATCTGCACTAGATGAGTTACAGGACAGAAACAAGTGCAAATGCAGGCTTTAAAATCAGAAAGTTTTCCCCACTATTTTCCCCACTGTCTTTCCCTCTTTGTGCCCCTTTTTCACCAATTTCCTATCAACCCTTTTTTCTTTACTTTTAAAGAAAGTAGCGCAGGTAAGCGGGAGTAAGCAAGTTTAAGCAGCAGTAAGCGGGTTTAAGCTTATTTGCATGGGGTTAAGCTATGCCTACACAGGTTAAGCAATTTAGAAGCTAACTGAGAATAAGAAACAGTAACCGGAAGTCAGCAGTGTTTATCTCTGTGCAAACCTGTGCATAAAAGTGCTTTAATCACTCTGTATCCAACAGCCCTTGTTCTGCCCAGCAACAAAATAAACAGCCTTTGCAATGCTAGAATCCAGGACCCTGTACACCATAGCCAAAGTGACTTACTACTAAGCCATGTCAAATATATGTAACCCTGATGTTTTCACAAACAAATATCATCCAGCCCAGTCATTCTAAAGTACAGGGAATGTATTTCAACATGTAGATGTGTGTGTGTGTGTGTGTGTGTGTGTGTGTGTGTGTGTGTGTGTGTGTGTGTGTGTGTGTGTGTGTGTGTGTGTGTACATATATATATATATATATATATATATATATATATATATATACATATATATATATATATTAATAGCTAAATAGAGATCACATATCTATATATGTAGATATAGCTATATATATATATATATATATATATATATATATATATATGATGATAGATATACATACATATGCATACATCTATAGATATATATGTCTACATCTATATGTATGTGTATATATATATATATATATATATATATATATATATATATACAGCAATATATAAATGTATATATATATGTATATATATACATATATATATATATTAATAGCTAAATAGAGATCACATATCTATATATGTAGATATAGCTATATATATATATATATATATATATATATATATATATATATATATATAGATAGATATATACATACATATGCATACATCTATAGATATATATGTCTACATCTATATGTATGTATATATATATATATATATATATATATATATATATATATACAGCAATATATAAATATATATATATATATATATATATATATATATATATATATATATATATATATATATATATATATATATATATGGGTCTACCTGATGACACCGACATGCCGCATCACCGAAAATGAAGTAACCGACACCGCTAAACCGAAAGTTCAAAAACACGAAACTTCACATGCCCGACAAACCACAATCCTGACAATCAACAAAACAAATACCTTTTCCGAAAAACATACACACAACACAAGCACATCAGCAACCTTACAAACCTACACTAAACTTTAGATACACAACTATCTATGCACTAACCTTAACCCAAGCCCTAACCTTAAGGTCCATCACTATCGCACACTTACCTTTCCCGCACCCTAACCCTAACTCACTTAATCCGCCCCTAACCCCTACATCTGTCACTATCGCACACTTACCTTACCCGCACCCTAACCCTAACTCACTTAATCTGCCACTAACCCTTAAGTCTGTCACTATCACACACTTACCTTACTCGCACCCTGACCCTAACGCCCATCCCTATCGCATACTTACCTTAACATGTCGTTGTTCTCAGCATCAGGATTTTCAACTTTCGGTCTTCTCCGTTGTCGATCTTCCGGTGTTGGTTATCTCGTTGTCGTTCTTCTGTGCTTTCAGCGTTTACAGGTAGACCTAAATATATATATATACATATATATATATATATATATATATATATACATATATATATATATATATATATATATATATATATATATATATATATATATATATAGACATATACATATATATATATATATGCATAAATATATATCTATATAGGTATATACAGACATACATCTATAGACATAAAAGGGAATATAACAGAAACATATATGTTCACATGCACCATTAATGGAGGTGAGCGGGCCCAAATAACATACATCTTCTATGTATAGATATTCCCCCTCACAGCCAAACACTTCTGCCCTGCACTACAATACCAACTGTTGCAGATCCCATAACCAGGATCTGACACAACATGGGCACAAGATGTTAACAGTACTCCATCCCACCTGTATGATGTCAGGCTGGTATCAGTAACATATTATGCAATACAGTCTGGCTAGCATAAGCAATGTACAATATGGAAACGATCAACATTTACCCACAGTGAAATCAAAGGATATAACACCACACACATGTTTGCATACACGGGAAAGCTTTATTTGTGTACTATTACAGTTGTAGATGCCATGTCATATAGCTGTTTAGACATTAACATACATATAAACAGAGTAATGCAACTGTTAAACAGTTATATTAATACAGTAGTCTGGAAAGGTTTACATAAGTTGCTATCCAGGCCGAGGCCTTCAAGTAGTACAATAGTAAAGACAGACTGGGCCACATGATACCAATCATTTAACAGTAAGTAAGGCAGATGTATAGTCCAGCAGCCTCTATCTACTCTCTGTACACAATCCCTAGGGAGTAAAGACCTCAGTTGACACAATGGGATGTATCTGTTACATAACAAGGCATAACTGACACCATCACAATCACACTGACAAACGGAACAGTCTGTATGGCAGGAAGCAGTAGGCCTGCATTTGCCCAAGGTGAATTGTATGGTAATGTACATCCAGATACCTTAAGGCAGCTTACCCTGATACCCCCAAGTGTTGTAACAGCCTAGGTTAGTTATGGTGCAGCCCCTCCAGACTCAATAATACAGGACAATATACCACTGTTACATACATTGGCCTCTGGAGTGCATAAGGGCACACATGTATTGTGTAGGTGAAGCCCACACATATATGGACCCAACCCCACAATATATGTGGGGCCACAACAGCAGTGGGCTGATGGCAGGAATGGCATAACATACACACAGCCCACTACATAACAAACCGTGATATCATGTCATATGTTCAAAGCCTGGTATGTAGATGGAGGACAGAGGCTGGAACACAGGCCCATATGTGAAAAACTGTTATGATACACTAAGCAAGTCGCTGGTGTTATAGGATAGTCTGCAACATAACCTAAGTTAGGAATATGAAATTAGACACAGAAATGGATATAGTCATGTACAGATAGCACTCAACACACACACTGCCAGTGATATATCTGACACAAGACCTGTGTGGTGGACAGACAAAACATAATAGGCACACCTCTGGCCATCACGTGAATAGGCCTACAGTTGAGAGCTATGCAGACAGACTATATTCCAAGTTAAACTAGTATGTACACACAAACCCTATAACACCAGTGCTATACAATGCATACAACAATACTCACACTCTGTCTGTAGTTCTGGAACCTCTTACAAATATGTAGCTGGCCTGAGTGTGCAGGTCCTCCTGTAAGAGATAATGTTACCTGCTGTCTGTACCACTGCTGCCCACACACAGGAAGGATGTCCACCATACAGGAAAGGTAAAGGGACCACGCCCACATAATGTAGGGTTTTGTAGTAGCTGGTTGCCATGACAGTGGTAATTGGAAGTACTACACAGCATGCTGCATGCAGGGAACAAGTGGAGGACATTGATTGGTGCAGAGGCCATCACCTGATGATGTGCATCACTTACAAAATCCATGCTGCAATCTATTCAAAGCAGCTCAATACAGTTACTGGACAGAGACCGAGAGACAGAAAGAGAGAGAGTGCATGAAAGGCACAAACAAACAAAAATAAATAAAACCATCAAGCAAACCATCCAGAAGAGACTACATTCCCAGAACAGGTATTTGAAGTATATATGCGTGTAATTAACCATAGTACTTTGTCCATAATAATGGGATATATGATGTGGAATGATTTATATGTGCCTTCAGGTGTTGTTGTTGTACTGATGTTCTACTGAATAACTGCTAAGGACAATAGAGTCTGTCCCTGTGGGTAGTGGGTCATACCAATCAACCGTGCAGAGCTACAATGATTGATAAGATGTAAGCCATCACAGTGTGTGTTGTATAATGGGAAGTATGCATATTACTGTGGCCAATAGCTGGTGGTGGAAGTAATGCCATAATGATGGACATGTGGGTTACACAGCCCACCTCTTACAGGATACTCAGATTACCCTGTATTTTATCATGTAGGAATGCCATAGGTGTGTAATAGGGTTATCTGCAGTCTGGCCCTACATATACCCCCCCTAATATCAGGCTGTGTCCATATGTGCCATCTGTCTGTGTTGTAGCAAGGCAGAACAGTGCAGCTGTGCAGGAAGGTTTTGTGAGATTGTGGACCTGATGTCTGAATGTACCTCATATATAGGTATGCATATGTGTACATATATATACATGTATGTCAACAAATATACAGATACCCATGTGTAGACATATATATGAACACATATATACATCATATATATCTACACATATATACCTATATGCACATGTCTACATATATATAAACACACACACAGACATATATGTATGTAAATACATGTCCCCTATATTACCACCACTGTGCTGCATGCTATGTGTGAGGAAACAGCACACATAGCAATACACACAGATATCTACAGCTGTCAGTGTGTGCAACATGGACAGGTATGTCACATGTGAACCCATTGTTGGGACAACATTGCCCTTGTCTGTGAAATATGAAATGGGAGTATGGGGAAGTATGGCAGGTATAGTTGTAGACATGGCCAGGCATGGTAGATATAGAGGACAGCCTACAGGGGTGGTATGTGACACATGGGGTGGGTAAACACCCTGAATGGTGTGTGTGGTCTGTGATTTGGACACCCCATGGGCCCCAATATGGACACACAGGGAGCAAGCCTCCCACCCACTGCTACTCACAACAACAGTCCACTTCCCAAAGGTGGCTGGCCTGGAGGATGAATAGGAGGAGCATGTGTGCCCTGTGAATCTGTACTGGGTGCCTCTAGGTGATGTAGCACATCCCACATGTGTCTGTGGAGCCCGTTATGGCACACACCTGAACCTGACCTTAGGGGACAAGGACATGTCTGTCTGTGGCCCCAGGGGCGTACAACATCCCCTAGGTTGGTTCCACCTAAAGGTATTGCTAAATCAGTACATGAGTAGGCCCCAGGGTGGGTCACACATGTGATGTGGCCTGGTAACACGGGAAGATGAGTTTGGAGAGGTGGTTCTGCTGGCCAATAGTACATATACATGCTATTGTGTCACTGTTATACAACATATGCCGGTAGTAATAGTCTACTCAATCCCGGAACATGTCCAACAGCACTCATAGATAACCCCAATAACACAGACTGTCAGATGTGCAGCAACCACATAGCAAGCATACCACAGGCATATATTGAACCATTGTGGCCCTGACAATGGCATGCAGGTGAATAGTCTGTAACAGGCCAGCAATGATAATGTCCACACAGGGAACATAGCTACAAACACATTGCACAAAGTATAGTGCATTACAATATCTGACCCACTAGTAGGTATGCTGTAGCCATATCTATTGAGTTGTGTGTGCAGTTTCTTGTCGCTGATATGGTGGGGGTGGGTGACAGTGATGTGTATTAAGAACTGTGGTAACCTTGCTGCATGACTTGCTCATACCTGTGTCAATCTTTATGTATTTCAGGCACGATGTCCCATGGAAGGCTTCTGGCATACTCAGCAGCTGAAAATGACATTCTGGTGAACCACCTCATACAGCACTACACTGTCTTGTTTGGCCAGGCCACCCATGATCAGCAGGAGCGGACCACCTGTGGAACGACCTAGTCCATAGGGTCAATGATGTCGGACTGCACAACTGCATTTATGAGCAGGTCCGGCATCATTTTTCTGACCTACTTCATAATGCCCGTCGGAGTGCTGTTGCAGTCTGGGGGGATCACCTCACTACAGGGGAGGCCATGCCATCCATCCCCCTTCCACATGGGGAGGAGATCCTAGCCAGCCTAGTGGCATCTGCCCGTCCGCATAGCCACCAACCATCAGACACTTTTGTGGAGGTGGGTGCTACCCCACACTGGCCGAGGAGTGTGCAGGTAAGGCCACAGGGTACATCAGTAGACCACTGTTGCATATACATCCGCATCTGTACAGGTAGATCATGCATATCTGACATGTCATAGATATCATTTGTTGCTGCATAGTAGTGATAAACAGATGTGCATATGTGGTAGTATTGTGGACATGTACTGTTGATGCATTGTAATGCTGCACCCACCCTGTAGCAAGGCCTTTGCATATCTCACCCTCTTATGTAGGTCCCTCCAGTATACCACCACTAAGACAGCAGCTTGTAGCTGGTGAGTATGGTTTATGTAGATGCTTGCCAATACACCGGGCATGTAATGGCTATGGTATATTCCATGCACACATGTAACACACCTACCCAGAATGCATGCTGTACATGTGCACGCATTGTTGCTGTTAAATGTACGGCATCACAGCAGTGACCATGATGGGGTATTGGAAGGGTATGTCAGACACCTGCAAGATGACTAACATCCTGGCCATTGTGGAATGTGTCCACAGGGTAACATAGTGTGGGAGACATGGACTACAGTAGGGATATGTTTGGAACAACACCCATATACAGTGCAACTTTCAGTGTATATACCTGTAGGACAATGGCAACTGTTGCAGAGTTACACTATGTCATAAGTTATTACTGTGGTCCACATTATCAGCTGGGACTAGGCTCTAACATGTGGTGTTCAGTGCATGGGACACTTCAAAGTGACACACATGTGTAGGCCTTAATTGACAAGCATCTGCAAAAAGGCTGAAGGTGGGGGGTGTCAGCATGACACACCAGTGCACTGTAGCAAGGATCCTAAGGATGCTAAGAATGGTAGTATCTGCACATAGTCAGGTGTAGGAACTGTGGCAGACATAACCCTACCCCCACAGCAATAGTGACGGCAGTGTGTGAACATCAATGGATGTGCACATGAGTAGACCTTGCAATCATGCAGATTAGGGGGACATGTGTAGGACAGACTGAACATACACTGGCAAATGCAGATGGCCCATGCTAGTATACCCCTGCCAGGAGTAGTGACTGCTTTAGTACACATAACAATAGGAGCAACAAACCATCATGATAAGGGTGTGCGCACATATGCCCACACGGAGTGTATGCATCACAGTCAGCATCCGCACACCTAACACATTCCGTAGACACTGCATGTGAAAGTACAGGAAATTTGTCATGTATCGGGCTCATGTACTGTTAAGATATGCGGTGATGTGGTCTCATGGAAGATCAAGGATGGGTGTATCATATCAATAAGGCTGTGTACACCCCCCATAGCCATGGTATGCTCTGATGGTTGTCAGTGCAATAGTATTGGATTGGTCATACATGGTCCGCTGATGTTGAGAACTGTAAACCAGACATATCATCCCAGGTATGTGTTGCTGAAAAACATAGGGGCTGTGAGCATTATAGCTGACATAACTGACACAGTATTACACATTCAGCAATGGGTTGTACACCTGTGAGGTGTGGTGCACAGTACATGGCAGGGTGCAGAACAGGTGCACAGCAATACTGTGCACATGGATGCAGTGGTATCCAGGGAAGGCATCACCTAGTGAAACAGCACATGCATCACACACATGTATACTGCTGCTAGCATGGATTGACTATAGCTGCAATGCATGCTATTTTGTACCATATGTTATGCATGTTGACAGATGGGTAATAGGAAGACTTTGTGTACTATCATTGTGCAACCTAACCTGTATGTGTGCGTATGCATCCTGGTGGGTAGTTATTTTGTCTCTAGGGTCACTCTGGTGAAGTGGAGGGAGGCTGATGCATGTAGGATGCGTGTGTGTGTGTTTGTGTGTGTGGCCATGTATGCACATGTGTTATTGTGGGGTTGTTCATACAGCAGTACCTCCCTTTGGGATTGTGCAGTACATAGACATGGACTGCCAAATTACACACCAGGAATACTTGTCATGCATGTAATCACAGGACAGCTAATATTATAATAAGTTCTGTAGCATGGAACATGCATTGAGAGGGAAGGTAAACACCACGTATACCCTTAATATCATATTCAGCAGGGAGGTGACCGACAACCCACGTATGCAGCATTACAGATGCATTGGGGAAGTACTAGTCAACAGCAGGGAGTGTATCCATATATTACAGTTGTCACATGATAAGCTGACTGAGCAGCATATCTGGCATGTACTGAGCAATACATACACATGACACTCCAGTGTGTGATATTATGCAGTGAACATAGTAGCCCACATATAGGGGCCATGATCATGATGCCCGGACATACACAGGGGGAACACCAAATGACAGCAGTGAGGCCATCTAAAACTACTGCACACAGATCAGGCAGGTAATGTAATAACAGGTTGTGTGTTGTGATCACTTGTCTAGTAATTTGTGGACTGATATGTTAATGAGTGGCATCAATGTGTGCATGTTACCAAGTGTGATGCAGGATGGGGAACCCATAGAATGTATGTGGGACTGTCTGTAAAGTCACTGACAGGTAGGTATTACACTGGTGTGTGTGTGTGTGTGTGTGTGTGTGTGTGTGTTTGTGTGTGTTTGTGTGTGTGTGTGTGTGCGTGTGTGCATGTGTGCGTGTGTGTGTATACTGTTATGCAATGCTGTACAGGTTTAAAGTGTGTCTATTGTTTTCCCCTACAGGTGGCGAGGTGGGTCAGGGTCCCCCCTGCATGCAATCTGATGTCAGTTCACCTCAGTACACCCCTCACCCACACACATGGTGTCAAATGTATGCTCACACTCAGCCTTTGGCAAACTAACAACACACCCTGTGCATATGATGATACCCCCATGGGCCCCAATATGGACACACAGGGAGCAAGCCTCCCACCCACTGCTACTCACAACAACAGTCCACTTCCCAAAGGTGGCTGGCCTGGGGGATGAATAGGAGGGACATGTGTGCCTTGTGAATCTGTACTGGGTGCCTCTAGGTGATGTAGCACATCCCACATGTGTCTGTGGAGCCCGTTATGGCACACACCTGAACCTGACCTTAGGGGACAAGGACATGTCTGTCTGTGGCCCCAGGGGCGCTAACATCCCTAGGTTGGTTCCACCTAAAGGTATTGCTAAATCAGTACATGAGTAGGCCCCAGGGTGGGTCACACATGTGATGTGGCCTGGTAACACGGGAAGATGAGTTTGGAGAGGTGGTTCTGCTGGCCAATAGTACATATACATGCTATTGTGTCACTGTTATACAACATATGCCGGTAGTAATAGTCTACTCAATCCCGGAACATGTCCAACAGCACTCATAGATAACCCCAATAACACAGACTGTCAGATGTGCAGCAACCACATAGCAAGCATACCACAGGCATATATTGAACCATTGTGGCCCTGACAATGGCATGCAGGTGAATAGTCTGTAACAGGCCAGCAATGATAATGTCCACACAGGGAACATAGCTACAAACACATTGCACAAAGTATAGTGCATTACAATATCTGACCCACTAGTAGGTATGCTGTAGCCATATCTATTGAGTTGTGTGTGCAGTTTCTTGTCGCTGATATGGTGGGGGTGGGTGACAGTGATGTGTATTAAGAACTGTGGTAACCTTGCTGCATGACTTGCTCATACCTGTGTCAATCTTTATGTATTTCAGGCACGATGTCCCATGGAAGGCTTCTGGCATACTCAGCAGCTGAAAATGACATTCTGGTGAACCACCTCATACAGCACTACACTGTCTTGTTTGGCCAGGCCACCCATGATCAGCAGGAGCGGACCACCTGTGGAACGACCTAGTCCATAGGGTCAATGATGTCGGACTGCACAACTGCATTTATGAGCAGGTCCGGCATCATTTTTCTGACCTACTTCATAATGCCCGTCGGAGTGCTGTTGCAGTCTGGGGGGATCACCTCACTACAGGGGAGGCCATGCCATCCATCCCCCTTCCACATGGGGAGGAGATCCTAGCCAGCCTAGTGGCATCTGCCCGTCCGCATAGCCACCAACCATCAGACACTTTTGTGGAGGTGGGTGCTACCCCACACTGGCCGAGGAGTGTGCAGGTAAGGCCACAGGGTACATCAGTAGACCACTGTTGCATATACATCCGCATCTGTACAGGTAGATCATGCATATCTGACATGTCATAGATATCATTTGTTGCTGCATAGTAGTGATAAACAGATGTGCATATGTGGTAGTATTGTGGACATGTACTGTTGATGCATTGTAATGCTGCACCCACCCTGTAGCAAGGCCTTTGCATATCTCACCCTCTTATGTAGGTCCCTCCAGTATACCACCACTAAGACAGCAGCTTGTAGCTGGTGAGTATGGTTTATGTAGATGCTTGCCAATACACCGGGCATGTAATGGCTATGGTATATTCCATGCACACATGTAACACACCTACCCAGAATGCATGCTGTACATGTGCACGCATTGTTGCTGTTAAATGTACGGCATCACAGCAGTGACCATGATGGGGTATTGGAAGGGTATGTCAGACACCTGCAAGATGACTAACATCCTGTCATTGTGGAATGTGTCCACAGGGAGTAACATAGTGTGGGAGACATGGACTACAGTAGGGATATGTTTGGAACAACACCCATATACAGTGCAACACCAGTGTATATACCTGTAGGACAATGGCAACTGTTGCAGAGTTACACTATGTCATAAGTTATTACTGTGGTCCACATTATCAGCTGGGACTAGGCTCTAACATGTGGTGTTCAGTGCATGGGACACTTCAAAGTGACACACATGTGTAGGCCTTAATTGACAAGCATCTGCAAAAAGGCTGAAGGTGGGGGTGGGTGTCAGCATGACACACCAGTGCACTGTAGCAAGGATCCTAAGGATGCTAAGAATGGTAGTATCTGCACATAGTCAGGTGTAGGAACTGTGGCAGACATAACCCTACCCCCACAGCAATAGTGACGGCAGTGTGTGAACATCAATGGATGTGCACATGAGTAGACCTTGCAATCATGCAGATTAGGGGGACATGTGTAGGACAGACTGAACATACACTGGCAAATGCAGATGGCCCATGCTAGTATACCCCTGCCAGGAGTAGTGACTGCTTTAGTACACATAACAATAGGAGCAACAAACCATCATGATAAGGGTGTGCGCACATATGCCCACAGGAGTGTATGCATCACAGTCAGCATCCACACCTAACACATTCCGTAGACACTGCATGTGAAAGTACAGGAAATTTGTCATGTATCGGGCTCATGTACTGTTAAGATATGCGGTGATGTGGTCTCATGGAAGATCAAGGATGGGTGTATCATATCAATAAGGCTGTGTACACCCCCCATAGCCATGGTATGCTCTGATGGTTGTCAGTGCAATAGTATTGGATTGGTCATACATGGTCCGCTGATGTTGAGAACTGTAAACCAGACATATCATCCCAGGTATGTGTTGCTGAAAAACATAGGGGCTGTGAGCATTATAGCTGACATAACTGACACAGTATTACACATTCAGCAATGGGTTGTACACCTGTGAGGTGTGGTGCACAGTACATGGCAGGGTGCAGAACAGGTGCACAGCAATACTGTGCACATGGATGCAGTGGTATCCAGGGGAAGGGGCATCACCTAGTGAAACAGCACATGCATCACACACATGTATACTGCTGCTAGCATGGATTGACTATAGCTGCAATGCATGCTATTTTGTACCATATGTTATGCATGTTGACAGATGGGTAATAGGAAGACTTTGTGTACTATCATTGTGCAACCTAACCTGTATGTGTGCGTATGCATCCTGGTGGGTAGTTATTTTGTCTCTAGGGTCACTCTGGTGAAGTGGAGGGAGGCTGATGCATGTAGGATGCGTGTGTGTGTGTGTTTGTGTGTGTGGCCATGTATGCACATGTGTTATTGTGGGGTTGTTCATACAGCAGTACCTCCCTTTGGGATTGTGCAGTACATAGACATGGACTGCCAAATTACACACCAGGAATACTTGTCATGCATGTAATCACAGGACAGCTAATATTATAATAAGTTCTGTAGCATGGAACATGCATTGAGAGGGAAGGTAAACACCACGTATACCCTTAATATCATATTCAGCAGGGAGGTGACCGACAACCCACGTATGCAGCATTACAGATGCATTGGGGAAGTACTAGTCAACAGCAGGGAGTGTATCCATATATTACAGTTGTCACATGATAAGCTGACTGAGCAGCATATCTGGCATGTACTGAGCAATACATACACATGACACTCCAGTGTGTGATATTATGCAGTGAACATAGTAGCCCACACATATAGGGGCCATGATCATGATGCCCGGACATACACAGGGGGAACACCAAATGACAGCAGTGAGGCCATCTAAAACTACTGCACACAGATCAGGCAGGTAATGTAATAACAGGTTGTGTGTTGTGATCACTTGTCTAGTAATTTTGTGGACTGATATGTTAATGAGTGGCATCAATGTGTGCATGTTACCAAGTGTGATGCAGGATGGGGAACCCATAGAAATGTATGTGGGACTGTCTGTAAAGTCACTGACAGGTAGGTATTACACTGGTGTGTGTGTGTGTGTGTGTGTGTGTGTGTGTGTGTGTGTGTGTGTGTGTGTGTGTGTGTGTGCGTGTGTGCGTGTGTGCATGTGTGCGTGTGTGTGTATACTGTTATGCAATGCTGTACAGGTTTTAAAGTGTGTCTATTGTTTTCCCCTACAGGTGGCGAGGTGGGTCAGGGTCCCCCCTGCATGCAATCTGATGTCAGTTCACCTCAGTACACCCCTCACCCACACACATGGTGTCAAATGTATTGCTCACACTCAGCCTTTGGCAAACTAACAACACACCCTGTGCATATGATGATACCTGTGCCACATCCCTGTCATCAATACCATTGATTCAGGGGCAAGCTAATATGGTTCTGATGCACACTGTGACTGTACTACAGTGTACCACAGTACTGCAGTGTAACATGTTGTAAGGAGTAAAGTGTAATGCATATATGTAAGGTAGTGTAGCCGTCCAGCAATGATGCATTATAGCTGTTAGTACACCGGTTGATTGTGGTCTCTATAATGATATCGGTTTGTGTTGTAGGTGTACATGTGTCAGCAGAAGGATGGTCTGTTGTCATATTCCACAATGGGGTATGGCACTGTGGTGACTCCATGGCTGTGACATATCTGGGGTCAGTTGAACACGTCACAGGTTTGTATAACAGTTATTGCCTGTGCCACATGGACAGGTGACCCGCTGGGACATGTATAATCTGCAACCTGATGTAGACTCATCCACATACATGTACACTCTAACTTGGCAACAATGGGTCTAGACCCTTACCTAGGTATGTAGTGATACTGAAGTATGTGGCTTTCATTGCACACACCACACAGTGTTCAGGGTGAGGTGTGTTCCAGGTTACATGTTACATGCAGAACATCCCCAATGCAGAACATCCCCAGACATGTACAGTATGCTAATGTGGGATGTAATGGGTGTATATGGACAATACATAGTGTGACATACCTTCATATGCACATTAATAGACACATAACAGGCAGACACATGTCCAAGAGACCCGGGCCTATTGCTGCTAAATAACTTGACCATGTGTCCAACGTGTTACAGGTAGGCTGCACACAGCACATGCATAACTGGCCTGGATTGTGATATCAGTTACCTAAATGGTTGATGGTGACAGTGGTAACCATAACGTGGTACATGGGACATATACTGGTTGCACCTTGGTGCAATGACAGTGTACACAGCACCCACATACCCCAGAGGATATTGTACCCCCTAAAACCCATTATGACACTGCATAGTTGGGTGTTTCATTGTCATGCCTCACCTATAGACAGCAACAATACTATCTGTACTACTGTGTGGCAATGGGTATTGTAATAGGAGTATGTAGCCTTGGAATGCTGTACTCTCAGGTATATGGACATGCACACATACACACACTTGCCAGAACACAATAGGTATCCCATGCCTGTCAACCCATTTATACAACACTGTTGTGCTGGTACTGCATGGCTTGTGTAGCTGGTATAGAGAGGTTAAGACAAGGTACATGTAATTACCCATACAGCAGCAGCCATAACCGACAATGGCAATGGGTGTTGCAGTGGTTGTGAAGGCCCTCATGAAATTCCCAAGTACAAGTGTGCTAACACACAGATACTGCTATACTCAGTCATGCACACATACACATGTGTCAGTACTGGGGTGCCTCGCTGCTGGTGGTCATAGCTGTGTACCTAGATATTGTCCAAGGAGAGCTGGGATGTGCACGGGTTGTGTGTACAGTGGTATCCTGCCTCCTGCCATGTGCCAGCAGGCAAGCTATCAACAGACACTACTGTGGTGACCCTCAGGGTGAGAGTGACTTGCATCAGCCAAATCCTCCAGGTGCCACCTGCACATGGCCACTGAGGTGATCAAGTTGACATGTATGCAACATGCATTACAACACATGGTTCGTGTTTGTGATGGAGACCTGTACCCAAGCATGGTCTGTTGACTGTGATAGTGTAGTGGGGGCACCCATGGCATGTGGTGGGTGCAGGGTGTTATCTCCTATATGTGCCAGTTCTTACACAGCTTGGCAGACATGTCAGTGTCAATTAAGCTTATGTTGCCTGTACATATCCCAGCTGGATAACTGCCATCTGTACATCTGTACAGGAACTGACAGTCATCAGCTTGGGAAGCAGCTATGCAGTAGGATGAATATGTTGACAGATATACATTTGACAACAATATGTATGCCATAACTACATGTCAAAAGCCCTCACTAACGTGTTGTACAGACATTAGTCTACAGTTACATTCCATATGTCGGATCATTACCCATTAGGGTTATATACTGTGACACAGCTCACTCACCAGGGATACAACAGGGAGGCCTGAGATTCCAGCTATGTCTGCAGGTGTGCCTGTTGTCAGTACTACTTTTAGCACTCTACTCTTTCCTGGGTAAGCACTGGCAACAGTAGTACTATCATGATACACTACATGCCAGTGTGACAGCATATACCCTGGGCTACTACCCCTGTATGTAACACATTCACATGGATAACAGTGCTGTACAGGCCTCATATATGTCTGTGTCCCACACATGGCACTCACACCCCTTGCTACTGTAATGAGAGCACATAGGTGCATGTATTGTACATGGCATTA
>NC_056726.1:1041288437-1041388407 GCF_019279795.1 Protopterus annectens
TTGTAAATATATTAACAAAGGGCCCTATGTATCTGTGACAGACATTAGCTACACATTAAAATGTCCAGGGAGATGCAATTGTAACTCCTCTATGGTTGTATATGTTGCCACCTGTCTCTCCTGCCCCGGATTTTATGTAAGTAAAACTACTCGAAGATTAAAGGAGAGGATACAAGAGCATGTGAGGGCCATCAAAAACAGGGACGTCCACAATGCTCTGTATCTACACACTACTAAGTGTTTTAATGTCAAGAAATTTATTTTTTTCATAATCAATAAGATTGTCTATAATGAAGCAAAAGAATCAAACTGGCAGTTGCATTTAAATTCTACTGTAGCTCCTGGTATGAATGATTTTATTTCTTTAAAACCATTTTTAAAGTTAAGACAAGAGTTGATTCCTTAGAAGATCAGTAGAAAAGAGAATTTCAAGGATACAAGTGAAGGAATTTTAAGTAATAGTAAGAGTGGGGATTTTAATTTGACAGTAATATGCATGGATTCAGCTTTAACCATGACTGGGTCTACCTGAGATGGTCGATAGGCCATATGATTGACACTCATTTGGTTCACAGTTCATTTGGTCGACAGGCAGATTTGCCCCCCTCCCCAATGTTGTGCGACTCTGGAGTTGATATATATAGTTGGGGGGTGTGGGGGGCACAGCCCCCCACATTGGAGGGTGTGGGGGGTGAAGCCCCCCACATAACATGCCTGTCGACCAAATGAACTGTCGACCAAATGAGTGTCGATCATATGGCCTGTCGACCATCTCAGGTAGACCCCCATGACTATATCCTTGTTGTGATTGGTTGGGGTCATTTTAATTGATTGTATTTAAACACTGTGTAATTATTCTAAGACAACTCTGAAGAAGCCTATATGTTTTACAGGTGAAAGCACTTAGTTGTTTTAGCACCTTGTCTTTGTGCAATAAACAGGATTCACAGGATTCTGGTTTATCCGATTGGTTGCAAAAACTATTTTTTATTTTATTTTTCAGTTTAAAGTCTGGTTGACTATTTTTATTAGTTTCAAGTACACTAAGCTGCTAGACATGTAACAAAGCACTGTGCAGGCAGACAGCCACAACACTGGCCTACATTTCTTATGGGGGATTACACCTGTACCTGCATATATAGCAGTTTCTACAGGCATGTGACAGCACAGAGTAACAGACACCTGTGTGAGAATGCATACCAACAACCAGTGTGAACACAGCCACAGATGCATATGGTAGCTAGTGTAATATTACAGTATATGGACTATCTGATCAACACCATCCTCATATGTGCCACTCACACACTAACCCTACGTATACTGGGCCACTACACAGTGTGGTCAGATGCCTGTCAGTGGTATGGGACATGTGAGTGTTTGGCCCTACAAACATGTAAGCTGATAGGGTAACATACAGTGGATTAGCATGTAACATCAGATAGAACAGAACGAAGAACAATGACATCTACCACAGTCTGTTCACAGGCCTACATACATATTCACAATACACAGACTTTTGACAATCACCATAATTACACAGACCTCAGTACTGTACACACAACCACAGAATGCCCAAGTTATGTCCTCAAAGATAACCCCCACTATACATAACATGGGTCACAGTCTGATATCTCACTGGCTTGTTATCAGATTTGATGTCAATAAGCTATGATGTACAGAACATATGCACCTCTTACTGCATGACATTTGTACACAGGTTGACAGAGTTGTGGCTGGAGGCACAAACACAGGGCCAATATTGACATGTTGCTGTGATAACCTCATACATTTACTGTTGTAACAGGGTTTGTTGTGACATATGTCCAATGAGGGATAAGAAGTCAGTAACTCTCATGTCTGTCACCATGTACTACCTGCAATCCCCACAGTATGCTTCTGCAGTTCCCTCTCCTCCTCCCAACAAATTCCAACACATGTGAGAGATGCAACCAAATAGCCAAACTGGAGGCTAAGCTCTCTCAACTCAGTACTGGCCAAACCAGTCAGGAGGAGAAGGAAACCACGCTCACTACAATTCCAGTCTCACATAGACCTACCACGACAGCAAACCAAACACATAAACACACAAAAACATACTCGGAGGCTCTAAATAAAAATCTGCCTAAGCAGCAGAGACCTCCAAAGCAGACACCCAAGCAACTGCTACCCCAAAACAAAACACGTGCAACACATAGATCACAAAGCCAGCGTGCTGAACAGTCACAGCCCTTAAGGCTAAACAACACACCTGATACACTTGTAATAGGTGACTTTATCATCAGGTACACTGACGTCCCGCTCACCAGGCTGAACAAGGAGAAGGTCACGGTGAGCTGCCTGTCAGGTGCTAGGATCTGCCACATAACACAAGCATTCAGGTCACTCCAAAGCAAGTACAAATATTGTCCATGCTGGTGTGAATGACCTGAGACGTACCTCCCTGGACTACATGAAAAGAGACATAGAGGAGCTCTCTGAGCATGTAGCCCAGGCCAGTATGACCCTGACCTTGAGAAGCATCTTACCCTCACCAAGAATGATGCCACAATATGAAGACAAGATGATTAATTTCAAAAATTGGCTTAAGTATTGGTGTCATTCAAAAGGGATCCAATGCTTGTCAGCCTGGGATGACATGCTCGACAAGCCATGATGCTTCGCCATGGACGGCTTGCACCTGTCACCCCTGGGCTTTTGGATATTGGCAAAGGCTCTTGCTGCCCCCATAGTGTCTTTTTTAGGTAAGGCTCAAAAGACAATCCCACCTCCATAGGTATCACAAGGGATAAGAAACTAAGAGTAATGCTACTCAATGCCAGAAGTCTAAACCTCAAGATGCATGCACTCGAAACTCTCCTTAGCATGGAGAACATCAATATTTGTGCAGTAACAGAAACCTGGTTCAAGGCTCCCAAGAGCACCCCAGCACTACCAGGTTATACCTCATACCATGCTTTTCGGCCCCAAAACTTGGACCGAACCAGAAAAAGAGGGGGAGTATCAATATTCGTCAAAGATACCCACACCTCCAGGTTGGTGGCACAGCATGAAGCATCAGAGACTATCTATGTGCAACTAACAGTGGGTAAAACTGCCTTCCCATTTACAGCCTGCTACAGACCACCCTCCCAAACCCAAGAACCCCACTCGGCCTTCTGAGAACACTGGAAAATATGAAGGTCTCTCCAAACACCATTATATTGGGTGACTTCAACTACCTGGGAGCATTACTCTAGCTCCAACACCCTAGCTCAAAGGTTCCTAGAATTTATAAACTCAAATGCTATGGAACAACTTGTTACCACTCCCACAAGAGGGGAAAACATACTGGACCTGATCATCACCAACATGGGGACTCTATGCTCCAGACCAGAAGTGTATCCCTCACTGGTAAGATCAGACCATAAACTAATCTCACTGGATATTCACATCCCGACCCCACCCCCTGCCCAGAAAACCACAGTGAAAAACTTCTCTAAAGCAAATTTCACACTCCTCAAAACTGAGGTGGAATCCTTTAAAGCCCTCAGGCCTGTGGAAAATAGGGCCCAGACCACAGAATCCTTTATAAACGCATTCTATGAACACCTTCAGGAATGCATGGATCATGCAATCCCAAATAAAACCAAGACCCAGTCCTCCAAAGGCAGACGTCCTGTCTGGTGGACCCCAGCCATAAACAAACTATACAATAGAAGGAGGAAGCTACTACATGATAGAGCAAAATCCCAAAAAGGGAAGGCATCTCTGATCAGTGTTAGCAAAAAACTACGGGCACTCATAAAATCGTCTAAGGCCAGCTTCGAGAGAAAAATTGCACAGGACACTAAGGATAATCACAAGGCTTTCTTTAGTTATGTTAGGAACCTGGGTGGGAATTCCCAGATATGCTCAGAATTAGTCCAAAATGACAAAAAATACACCGAACCCACAGACATTGCCAAGATCCTAGCTGACAGGTTCAGCACAAACTTCTCCCCCCTCTCCCCACCGAAAGGGCAAATATCAATCCCAGCAGAGTGCTGCCCCCCTGACATCTCAGATGCTCAGGTAAGAGCCGCCCTCTCCAAAGCAAAAAACACAGCATCAATGGGACCAGACGGTGTCCTGGGCTGCGTCCTACATGAACTCCAAGAAGAGATAAACCCAAACATAAAACTACTGTTCAGTCTCAGCCTTACCACAGGATATGTACCCAAAGAGTGGCGTACAGCAACAGTGGTCCCTCTCCACAAAGGTGGTGCCTCAACGGATCCTGGAAACTATCGCCCCATAAGCCTGACTAGCTTGGTCTGCAAAGCTATAGAAAGGATCATCATGGACCTCATAAATAAAGATATTGGGGACCTACAGACACTGGATCCTACCCAGTTTGGCTTTGTTAAGGGCAGATCCTGCCTCTTAAACCTCGATGATTTCTTTGAAACAGCCTCCAAGACCATTGACGAGGGGAAGGTGGTCCACACAGCCTACCTGGACCTCACAAAAGCCTTCGATACAATACCCCACTCAGCCATTATAGATAAACTCACCAGCTTAATTATAAACCCCTATGTCACTAGATGGGTTGCAAACTGGCTCAAGGACAGAACCCACATGGTTAGAATTGCTGGAGCCATGTCAGACTCCAAACCAGTTCCAAGTGGCATCCCACAAGGCTCAGTCCTGGGACCTCTCTTGTTCGGTATATATTTCTCGGAGGTACAGGCCAACATGGAAGGATTGTGGCTGACCAAGTTCGCAGATGACTGCAAACTGGGTGCCATAATCGACTCTCCAGCTGACACAAGCATCCTCCAAAAGGGCCTCATAGAAACAGACAACTGGGTCATAGGTTCATAGGTTCATAGGTTCATACTAGGCTATCTGCCCAAGGGCATTTATAAGCCTAGCCCATAGTTATGTGGCTTCGCCACCTTTAGTTGAATAAAACTATGCCTATCATTTTTCTGTGCCTCTGTCAAGCAGTGACACTGAAGTAATCCCTGGGGTATATCTGCGATCTCCCATCCATTGGTCAAGATTCCTCTTGAACAAGGCCAGCGAGGTGCTCTGCCTCACATGTACCGGGATTTTGTTCCACAGCATAGGGAGTCTCTGGGTGATGAATCTGTCCCTCCAGCACGTTCTATTTATAACCCGTGTCAAGGTTTAAGTCTCCGCCCTTGTGGTTCTGAGGGATCTAGATTTTTGAGGTGAAGCATATTCATCAAATCTGGGTTTGACATGGCCTTATATGTCAGGCACAGGTCACCTCTGAGCAAGCGGTATGAGACTGAATAAAGCTGGAGTTCTTTCAGTCGGGCAGCATAAGACATATTTTGAGACCCTTTATCCTTTTGGTGAGGAACTTTTGGGGCCTTTCAAGCTGCATCAGGTGTCTGGTCAGATACATTCCAACGGGGCATTGTACTCAATCATAGGTCTAATGAGTGATGAGTACAGGGGACGATGACCTCCTTGATCTAGATGTGAATCCCTTCATGATCAGGTGGGCGATATAGAAGGTTTTCCTAACTACTTTAGCAACATGAGTGTCAAGCGAAGACTACTGTCAACTTGGGTCCCCAGATCCCTGATGACTTTTCTGTGCTCAGTGGATTGTCACCTATATGGTAGCTAGGGGTAACCTTGTTTTTCCCGAAGGGTATGACTATGCATTTTTGGCGTTTAACTTCAGGCCATGGCTCTGGCACCAGTTATCCGTTTCTGTGAGGCCCTTCTGGAGGATATCTGTGTCAGATGTGTTTTGACTATGGCCCAGTTTGCAGTCATCTGCAAACTTTGTCAGCCATAACCCTCCTGTGTTTGCTTGTACTTCAGAAAAGTAGATGCCGAACAAGAGTGGACCCAGGACTGAGCCCTGTGGGACACCACTTGTGACAGGCTTTGAGTCTGACATGGCTCCAGCAACTCTGACCCTGTGGGTTCTGTCGCAGCCAGTTTGCAACCCATCTTGTGATGTATGGGTTTACATTCAAGCTGATGAGTTTTTCATGATACCTGAGTGGGGTATTGTGTTGAAGGCCTTTGCCAGGTCGAGGTAGGCTGTATGGACTGCCTTTCCCTCATCAATGGCCTTGGTGACTGTCTCAAAAAAGTCAACCAAGTTTAAGAGGCAGGATCTGCCTTTGACAAAGCCAAACTGGGTTGGATCCAAAGTCTGCAAGTTCCTATGTCTTTATTTATGAGTTCCATTATGATCCTCCCCATGGCTTTGCAGATAAGGCTTGTCAAGCTAATGGGCGGTAATTTCCAGGGTCTGTGGAGGCACCGCCCTTATGAAGTGGGACCACAGTCGCCGTCGCCACTCCTTGGAGTAATCCTGAGGTGAGGCTAAGATTAAACAGCTGTCCTAACTGTGGGTTTAATTCCTCGTTGAGTTCATGAAGCACACACAGGACACCATCCGGTCCCATGGATGCTGTGTTTTTGCCTTAGTGAGGGCAGTTCTCACCTGGGCGTTGGAGATGTTTGGGGGCTACAATCCTCTGGAATAGATATCTCTCCTTTGGGGGGAGGGAGAAGTTTGCACTGAACCTGTCAGCCAGTATGTTAGCAATGTGTGTAGGTTCAGTAATTTTCACATCATTTTGAACTAATTCTGAGCATATCTGGGAGTTTCCTCCTAGGTTTCTAACATAGCTAAAGAAGGCCTTATGATTGTCTTTAGAGTCCTTGGCGATTTTTCTCTCAAAATTTGCCTTGGATGATTTTATGAGAGCTCTTAGTTTTTACTTATAATGATCAAAGGTGTCTTACCTTTCAAGGATTTTGCTCTATCTTGTAGTAGCTTCCTCCTTTTGTTGTAGAGCTTGTTTATGGCTGGGGTCCACCAGACTGGACGCTTGCCTTTGGTACAGAGAGTCTTAGTTTTGTTTGGGATTGCCTGATCCATGCAGTCCTGTAGGTGCTGGTAGAAGGCATTTGTAAGTGATTCAGCGGTTTGAGTAATGTTTACCACTGGCTCAGGGGCCTTAAAGGAGACCACACTAGTTTTTAGAAGTGTGAAATCGGCTTTTGAGAAGTTTTTCACTGTGGCCATGGCCTCAAGCTAAACACCAAAAAGTGTATAGTCATCCCCTTTGGCAAAAACAAAGTGCCCACAAATTACCACATAGGTGGTAATCCATTAAGGACGGAAGAAGTAATTAGGGACCTGGGGACCCAAGTTGATAGCAATCTCTCATTTGACAACCACGTGGCCAAAGTGGTTAGAAAAACATTTTATATAGCCCACCTAATCATGAAGGGATTCACATCTAGATCAGGGGAGGTCATCGTGCCTCTTTACTCATCCCTTATCAGGCCCATAATTGAGTACAATGCCCCTTTTGGGATGTACCTTACCAGAAACCTGCAGCAACTGGAAAGACCCCAAAAGTACCTCACCAAGAGGATTAAAGGGCTCAAACAGATGCCATATGCTGTCCGGTTAAAGAAACTCCAGCTCTACTCAGTGGCATATGGCCTACTCAGAGGCGATCTGTGCCTGACGTATAAAGCCGTGTCCAATCCGGAATTAATGGACATGCTGCACCTCAGAAAATCCAAATCCCATCGAGCTACGTGCTCGAGACACTTGAACCTCAGCACTGAAATAAATAGGACATGCTGGAGGGACAGATTCATAACCCAGAGGCTCCCTTCACTCTGGAATAAAATCCCAGTCCAGGTTAGGCAGAGTCCCTCATTGACTCTCTTCAAGAGGAATTTTGATGAGTGGATGGGGGATCGTAGGTTTACCCCGGGTATCACTTCTGTGTCACTGTTAGACAGAGGCACAGTATACTAACCTCTAAAAAGGGCATAGCAAAATTAATTTAAAATGGGTGGCGAAAGCCAAACACATTCTGGCAGGCTTATAAATGCCCTAGGGCAGATAGCCTAGTATGAACCTATGAACCTATGAACAGATAGGTGCTCTGTGAGTAACACAAGAAACAAAAGGCACAACATACTGCCCAGTCTGCAGATGACCCTACAGATAGGGGTTTCCTCAGAAACACAGCACTGGCATGACAGGAATTAAAACATGTAGACCAGCCGTATCCACACACACACTGTTAAACCAACATTACTCTAAATGAAGAATAGCAAAACTTAATTCTGTAATCATGTCAGGCACATCCCCCTCCTGTGTGTTGGCCTGTTTCCACAGTGTATGGTGTTAGAGGTGAATCCCCAATCCATCTGTGATGCTGTTTGCCAAACACTAGATCTAGGTCCTGCTCACAGTGAATGAAAAGGCCCAACACAACATGATGTTCCTAGACATTGGAATGTGTCCATGCAATTGGCTATGGGAATGTTACCACAGCTGTTCCACATGCAATCAGCTAGAGGAGGGCTGCAATTCCTGCAGAGGCCATCAGCTGATCATGAACATCACTTACAAAACACATGCTGCTACCTAAGCAAAGCAGGTGTACATCTCCACATTTACCAGAGGGGGTGTGAGAGAGGCAGACAGAGGCAAAGATAAGTCAGGGAGAGGGTGGGAGAGTAAAACCTAAGCATGTTTGTGTCACACACACCTTCCAGTACAGGATATTAAACCCCTGACTTACTATGTATTGCTATCACGTATTTGCAGTTATTGGATGCACCACATACCTTACATGTTGAGGAGATCTCCAAACATATACGTGATTATGATTGACATCTGCAACAGTGATATGATAGTGATACGGTAGGTGTAGTACATGAGCCTGTCTACATGAACAGGTGTCAGCATCAACACAGCCACACTGTCTCAGGGACCCACACATATTGCCACACTTGGCTGGGTCAGGAATACACCTTCTCACTAGTTAGTTTTCCACAATACAGTACTGTGCAGGTATCACATGCACCACAAGTGTTATCCAGAGGTTATATGGGCAAAGGGTATGTGGAGGTGTCTGACAGACAGCATGCTTCTGTATGCCAATGAAGGTTGTAGTGAGCGTGAATGTGGTCAAAAGCATCATACACCACACACAGACACAGGTTGCCAGTACTACATTGCATGGGTGCATTGCTTCATGGGTGCGTAGTGGTTGACGGTGCCAGAAGGCTATACAAGGCTAGATGATGGGTATACCTTGGCATCAGTTCACATGACAATGGTCTGCAGTGTGGCTCAGGGGCGTAGTGTCTGGATTGGCCCACACAGGTGGGTATTGTATTCACCATCCAGTCACCTGGGTAACTATTGTGCATGGCCATTGCTGTGCATTGCTTGCCATGTATGTGTTCTTTAGTCCATGACATGGACAGTGTCTGGGATGTGCACACGTCCCACATGCATGTATAGTGACATGTGGAACTATACCTGGGGAGTTTGGCCCATGTTGTGTACACTGATTGTAATCATCAGATGTGCCAGTCCTGGCCTCATGTGGCAAGAACTGGTAATGGACAGCAGGTTGACCCTGCACCTACATTGATAGTGTGATACAGGTATTCCCTGGTGTCAGTGGCATCTGTCCATACAGGGCATGTGTTTAAGGCATGGTATGTCCTTTGTGGGTCACATTTGATGGCACCACAGGTGTTGCAGGTGTCCACTGGGGAGCATAGTGAAAGCGCACTGTCTGCATGTATGTGCTTATTGTACTGATGGACAGGGCACCATATCCTCTGTAGTCCACTGCAATCACACCATGGTTACTATCTGTAGGCAATATGCAGGGTACTACCAACATAGCGGTTGTTGCCTAAGCAAGTGTGTTTGTGTATGAGACAGGGGTTGAGAGTGTTCTCTGTGTAATACAAGGGTTGCTACCTTTCTTCACCAGGCCTTGGTGTCACATGTAGGGGCATGGATTGGCACCACAGCCTCTCGACTATTTCACATCTATTATCCTTGTAAGGTGGACATTGTGACATACAATAGGGCCAACATATAAGAAATTTGCAAAACCCGCTACCCAATGAGTCCAGTTATTACACACTCACAGCCACCTCCACACAGGATATGAAAGACAAACACAGACACACACCTGCCATGTCTGGGATTAAAGTCCTACCTAATTAGTTTATCCCACTACAGCATTATGCAGCTATAGGATGTTCCACAGAGATTACTGGGCTACACCTTTACCAAAGTTGTACTCCACAGGATTATGGCTAGGTTTGTATAGGCCCTAGGGCTGATAGCCTAGTACCAACCTATGAACCTATGAACAGTGAATTACATCAGCAGCCTTGCCATAGTAAGGCATTTGAATTGTAGTAAGTGTGACTAGCCTAAAATGTATTGCTCCCTGCACAGGCAGAGAGACATATACACACAGTTGCCATGTCTGGGATTAGAACTGTTACATAACTAGTTTATCATACTACAGCATTATGAAGTCATAGGACGCATCACAGAGATTACTGGGCTACACCTTTCCCAAAAGTGTATTTCACAGTAAGTGACATCAGCAGCCTTCCCAAAATAGGACATTTGAATTGTAGTGAGTGTGACTAGCCTAAAAAGCATTGCTCCCTACACACACACACACACACACACACACACACACACACACACGCGCGCACACACCTTGTCTGGGATTAGAACTCCTACCTAACTAGTTTATCACACTACAGAATTACTCAGTTATAGGGTGCGTCATGGAGATTACTAGGCTACTCCTTTCCCAAAAGTGTATTTCACAGTGAATGACATCAGCAGCCTTGCCAAAGAAGGGCATTTGATCTGTAGTGAGTGTGATTAGCCTAAAAAACATTGCTCTCTACACAGACAGAGGCACACACGCACACACACACACACACACACACACACACACACACACACACACACACACACACACACACACACACACACACACACATGCGCACACACAGTTGTCATGTCTGGGATTAGAACTCCTACCTGACATCACACTACAGCATTACACAGTATTAGGATGCGCCACAGAGATTAATGGGCTACTCCATTCCCAAAGGTGTATTTCAAAGTGGATGACATCAGCAGGCTTGTGACAGTAGGGCTATAGGGAGGGCAGTCTGTGTGCATGGGCCATAACCCATTCATCTAGAGGTTAACACATCACATGCAGGCACACACATGGTTATATTCTGCAGGTACGTGCATACAGCTACTAGATGACTACTGCCTTGTACAGTCATGTTGCACAGCTAGCACTTGCACCACATATTCTGTAATGCTGATGGACACCAATGGCAAATTTCTACAGTGAGTAACAATTACACATCATGTGGTTGTAGCCATTTGGCTGCATGCTGGGTGGAACAGGCCTCACGATGGATGTTGTCACAGTCACTCTTCCACATATCTATGTATGCCTACTTTTGGCTTATTATAGTGTGCTATCCTTGGATATATGTCTGTATTCCTATCCAATATGTGTGTGCAAAGCATGACTGGTTCATACTGAGGAGTGTATGCACTAACATCTGCAACTGTTAGATATGTATGGTCCACTGTTGTTTGCAGACATGGGCTTCATTTGTTTAAGTGTCTGAGCATGCCCAGTATGCCCTTCTGTATTGAATGTGCGTATCCATTCCAGGTAGTTTGGACTCCAGTGCAGACCTTTGTGTTGTACACCTATAGGTAGAAAACTGTTTCTGCAGGGTATCTATAGATCATTTGGCAATATGAGGGCAAACTGTGCAAAGGATAGTGTGTACTGTAGGTGATTGTGTCTGTGCTGTGTCTGCTACATGGTACTGGTGTTAGCAGAGATATTCAGACATGTGTACTGTTATACACTGTGATGTTTTATGTCCTCAAGTACTGTCAGGTGGACATTCCTGCTCACAATGATGTCCTGGGGTGCAAGGGTGAATGCAGCTGTGTCAGGTATTGTGGGAAGACGCCTACATATCTATGGTAAGTTATGCCATTCTGGAGGGGGAGCTGCAGACACTAGCTGCTGTGTCTGTGTATCTGGTTCAGCACCTTGGTACAGTGCTGGCAGATGATCCCATACTTATACATCCATCAACATGACAGTATGGCCTTATCTTGCTGTGGCAATACCTCACAGCTGTACAGATTCACAAAGGTTACCCAGAGGCAGGGGCCATGGGTCAGGTCATTACCCCTATTGTGGTGTACGGGCAGGTTTGTAGCCACCCTTTTATGTGTTTGCAGCCAGTGATAGTGTATGCACACAGTTGTGTGTTGGACCTTGCACATTCCATGCTGTCCATGCTCCCACCACCTCTATTATTCTTTCCTCTTCCATACATTATTCATACATTCCCTGATACTTTCCCTAAGGTTATCACCTCATCACAGCTGTGTTTTGGTGTTGGTCCACAGTTCATGAACTGTGACATGGTGGACATGTTACTTTGGTTTGTCCACATGGCCTTCCATATGGCTTATGTGGAGTGGTGTGTTATGTTGTTATTTGAGTGTCCATGACATAACATGCATTGTCAGTACGTGTGAGACACAGGCCTTTGGCTGTGATGTGGGCCAGCTGTGGCAGGCCATTGCATTCTGTCAGCCCTATAGTCCCAGACCACCATACAGTATATTCCCCTGGGGTGACAGGGTAGGTGTGCTAGGTGTTCATACCAATACTTTCTATCAGTATTGATCAGGTGGTGTGGATGCTGGCAGGGTGCTACCTACAGCTAGGGACACACCTGCATGAGACACCTGCACTGCATGCTGCATTCTTTTGCTATTGCCATATACAGGTGGGGGTCATATTGTACCCATTCCCAACAGCAGGGGTACGACCTGAGTGGTACCTGTGGGTGGTGTTTGGATGAGCTGGGTGCATGTGTGCTATGGACACTACTTGCATCTGATGCACAGATATGCATGGGGCATTTCAGTTATGCTGGCATGTGCAGGTACATCAGTTGTTTCCCAACACACCAGTCCTAACACCTTTTGTGATCTGTAAGTGTTTTGGCAGACGACACCAGTATTCCCTACTACAGGCCCAGATAATGTGATGCATATCTGTATGTACAATTCCAAGGGTGTGTCCATTTCACAGTTACACATTATATACTGTATATCTAGGGTACTTTCCCCTGTGTACTGCTTGTATATCAAGCCCAACAGCCATGCCATGTCAATCTTTCAGATGGTGACACATATTACCACCATACATTTACAATACTTACTGCTAGCATGTGTTATACTGGTGGGAATTGTCTTGGGCACTGCAGTTGTGAGGACTTGGCCCTGTCATCAGCCATAGTGGGAAATGGCCACCAGGTCATACATCAATGTGCATACATACTAACTACTCTCACACAATATGAAACACACACCAACCTAGCACATACATACCTGCATATTGTACAAATGCTACAATCTATCCTGCTACCTTGGCCACCTCTGGGCATCTGTGCTCTACTAGAATTATACCTACATATACATGTTACTACAATTCTACATAGGATTGGGGGGAGCACACCTGACTGTTACTACATGTCTACATAGGATATGGGGGGGCACACCTGACTGTTTCTACATTGTTCCACAGGATTGGGGGACACACCTAACTGTTACTACATTTCTACATCGGATTGGGGGCCACACCTGACTGTTACAACATGTGTACATCAGATTTGGGGGGCACACCAGACCAGTACTACTTTTCTATATAGGATTGGGGGGCACACCTGACTGTTTCTACATTTCTACATAGGATTGGAGGGGCACACCTGACACTTGTACATATTTTCTGTGTCTGTACTGGTATGTCAGGTAATCCATTTCATTCTGTATTCTAACCTATCATGCTGACTAGAGGCATAGCAGTGTATTATAGGTCTTGGGTTTGATTGACCTACATATCATTTTCTGACTTCCTACCCTTCAGAACTAACATCCCACTGCCTGACCTTATGTAGTCTGTCTGTGTAAGCCTGGGGGGGTTTCCCCTAGGCATCATTCAGAGGCCTTGGCACGGCCTTTGTTTGTGTTTGTCTACACCTGTCTTGCTGGCTGAGACTGTTGCTGGGTATGTGAACCTCCCTGACTGGCATGTGTGTGTCATATGGACACACATGTGGCTCAGCACATTTCCTGCAGTGGGTTTTGTCACCATGTATAGTAATGGCTACAGTGGTGACAACAGTATTTGTTATAGATCTCATGCTGCCACTATAGGTGTCTACTATCTGCTGGCATCCCATTCAGCCACCCGATCCCCTTGCATGCTCACATCCGTACCATAGATACAAATAACAACACATACTACTCCAATCAGCAACTGGTAAGGAGAGTGGCTTACCTTGTGGGTGTGCCAGTATTGAGGATGGTGCTGAGGGCTGCCTATGTCAGATGCACATAGTATTCACCCTATACATGTGTGAGCACAGGTAGTGTCATGTTTGGCATCCCTTTTACTGTATGTGTGAGTCATAGAGAGATGTCATTCCCTGGGTCCCTACTGTGTCAGTGTATGTGCTATACGTTGCCTCTTTGCCAAGGCCATGGCATACTGGGCATGCCTCCATCTGTCTACTGGGGTAGGCTCAGGTTGTTCCTCTTCCAAGAAACTCTGTGCCTGTGCAGGCCTTGGCATTGGTGGGGGGCTGTGTGGTCCTGCCCTGTGCTGTTCCTGCTGCAGCTGTTTCTGCAGGATCATATTGCGTAGCATGGCACATACGATACCAATTTGGGTACATGTAGCTGGTGAGTACTGCAAGGCTCCAATGGATGAGTTCAGGCACTGGAACTGTGACTTGAGCATCTGAGACATATACTCTGTTATGATTCTGGTCTGTGCATGTGCCTCATTATGGCATTCTTGTTCGGGTTTGTGTATTTCTGATGAGTATCATCAGCCAAGGCTCCAGTGTGTAACCAGCATCCCCCACTAGGTGACCATAAGAGATGTCCCCATTGGCAAATCTCTGGTACAGCTGTGTCAGATGACAGATTTGGGAATTGTAAGAGCTTTCAGGGCACTCAGCACACACATTCATTATAATGCTCTGGGCATCGCACACAACCTGGGAGTTGATGGAAGGGAAGCCCTTGCGGTTGATGGCGACCCTACCCTGCTCATTGGGTGGTGCTTTGATGCATATGTGTGTGCAGTCTATGGCACCCACCACCTCATGGTATTCTGCTATTTGGTGGAAGAGATGCATATTGCTGACCAACACCTCACGGGTGTTGAGGAAATACACATGCTCACTGGCATGTGCTGACATGGCATCCAGGAACTGATGGAATACTCTGGATGCTGATGCCTGTGAGATCCCCATGATATCCTCAGTTCGGCTTTGGGAGGTGCCTGTGACTAGTATTCCTAGGCCTACAGATACCTTGGTATACACTTTTCCCATCTGTTAGTTCTGTGTCAGGCGTGGCCAGCACAGCTCAACAATTTGTTGTAGGAGGTCCCTGTCCACCCTATAGCACTTCACTATCTCCAGCTCACGTAGCCGCTGGTAGGTTACGCTGGGTCTGTACACTCTTCTCCATCTCCTCACTGTGGGATGGTAGACAGCATTCTCATCCTCACCACCCTCAGCCTCTTCCACATGTTGATTTGCAGCCGCTATCATTCTGTTGTTTTTGTTTGTTAAAAGTTCCCCACTTGTATACACCGGTGGTGTAGAGTATGTGAGAAAAACAGAGGGAAAGGTGTTTGCATAGTTTATAGTTGTGTTCTGGGTTGGGCTGGCCTGCTGCCTGTGTAATTGGCTGATTCTGGCACATTTCACTTGCCAGCTATGCTAGTTCTCCTAGATTACCTTTTTACTGCTGTTTTCCCTTCCCTTTGCCTTTCTGTTTAAGCCCAGGGGCGCACCGCACAAACAGAGTGCTCAAATGTGCACATAGCTGCTATTTCCTGGTTTACTTTTTTTTTCCTTTAGAACCCAGTGTGCAGCATGCACACCCGCTTAGGCAATGTAAAGAGTGCTAGGCAGTCTCAGACACACCCCCTTGCTTAGCTCTCCCTATGATGTCAGCTAACTCCTAAGCTTGCACCAAGCTATTCCTGCTCTTACACTGTTGGGTGCTGACTAGCATGCAGGGGAAATCTGGGATTTACTATCATTCCCCTCATTTGCATAGGATTGCCTGCTGATGCATAGTTACAGATCCCACACTGAGCTTCCCCCCTTAGCAACCACTATTCACTGGCCATGTTGTCTTCTGCCTGCCATTGAATATAATGGCAAAATAGCGATTTCTGGTTAGAATGCTTATTTTAAGTATTTTTCCTATTTTTCTCCCGATCCCGTTTGCGTGCCGCTGCCCTACGCTTAAACAGTCGAGATCGGCTAAAAAAAAAAATAAAAGTTGATTTTTTTTATTTTTGCAACTGTTTTCCATGCCAATGGCCTTATACTTGGGCATTGGCATGCTTTCTACATAATATCCATCCTTTATTTGGAGCTGCCATGGCTCTGTTTTGTAGTTTGCAGAAATGTACTCCGTTACTTGCGGAGTACATTTCTGCAGATTACACTAGTCCTGGATCACAAATTCACCTCATTTGCATGGATTCTCCTGCAAATGGGGTAGTTTGCATACAGGGGATAAGTCCGTGCAGGACTAGTGCAGGAGTGCTCGTGCACGTCCCTACAGCTTATTCCTGGATCGCACGGCTGACATATTGCCTGCTGGAGCTCCTGCACTAGTCCTGCACACAATGTAAGGCTTGCAGAATCCGCGGGCATTGTTATTCAGAAGTGGTCATGTGACAGCAGTGTACTTTCACTTGCAACATACTGCCTCACAACCTACCCAAAAAAAGCATCCACCTTCTGTGTACATTTCTGTTCGCAGTTATATGGGACGTAAAAGAAACAATTACTACAGCAATTTGCTTCATCCTCTTATTCTTGGATACACATACACACTTCTCCCTACAAACTAGCCATACCAGTTTTTGTTTGCCATGAATCACTAACTGTCCTTTGTTTTTATCCACAGACTGCAAGTCCTCCACAAAAGAGAACTGTTTCTGGCAATCACCTCTCATATACAATTATTACAAGTGTTGAAATAACAATAGTAGTTATAGATTTCATCATGTTGATGTACAGCACTGTTCACCATGTTTATTGCCATAATTATTTACTTAGTTAATTAATCAATCAATTAATTAATTAATCAAGAAAAAAAACTAATGCTGAATTTCAGGGAAATTATTTGTCTATAAAAAGGAAAAACAATCTCATTTTTGAGACAGGAGAAGATCTTCTACATGACAGAGGCAATTTGTGTGTCCTGCAGAATGCATCATACATTAACTACTGGATGGCGGAATCAATCAAATGTATTTTTTAGAAAACAATAGTAAAATATTATTTTTCGGCTAATTTAAATGGAATTACTACTTTTTTGGAATGTAATTAAAGGCACACAATTATACAAGTTAGTGATCTTTATTGCGCATCTTTAATTGCAGGATGAAGGAGAATATCTCCATTTTCAGTTAGGGCTGCCTGAATCTTAGAGGCAAAAGGGGAAAGTTTAAGTTGCATACTCTGCATTGTAGGCTTGGATAGCTGCAATCCAAGAATGGTACAGTAAGCGCTAGTTAGCTAAACTGCATTGTAATAGGACAAGAGTGATTCCCTATTACGAGAGCGAAAGTCCGTTTAAGCGAATCCATAAACGTTGACATGTATTGCGTGAACCGGAATTACAGCGAACGTCCAAGACCATGAATTTGGAAATGTCGAATTACCATGGTTGGCCCGTCTGTGGTATAGCTCCATAAGGTAAGTGTGCAATAGTTACAGAACTTAGGGTTAGGGTGCGGGTTAAGGTAAGTGCATAGATAGTTAATGTATGTAAGATTTAGTATAGGGTTAGAAGTAGGGTTTTGGTGCTTTACTTTAGGGTTAGAAGTAGGGTTTGGTTAGTGTATGTATGTGGTTTATTTATTTTGTTTGGGTAGGTAGTATGTAGCGGGTAGTGGGGTCGGCCGACTATGACAGTTCGAGATTTAAAATTTCGCGGTTTAGTGTTTTTGGTATTCTCATGGTTTACGCAATACATGTCATTGTTTTGGTGTTTGCTCAAAAGGAGTTTCGCTGTGGTAATATAGACCCGACAAGAGTTGCTACTCATGTCCTATTCCTACGTTCCCAGTGGAGAAATAAGAATTTGTGCTAATGAGAAAGGCATGACAACTTGTTCCTATTTTGGGTTATTTATTTATTTTTTAAATGCAGCTGATCAAGGAACCAAGGGCACAATCCATTATTCAGTTTATAGTGGGAGCAGTGCTCAACCCCCCCCCCCACCACCACCACCACCACCACCACCATACGGTTCTGGCACCCTTGGCAGCTCAGACAAAAAAAGACCTAACAATCACCATTTTTTACATTTACTTAGCACGTTGCTGTATATGTGTAAAATAAAATAAAAAATAAAATAAATAAATAAAATAAAAGTCTAGAAGTGGAGATGGGCAGAGTAATTAAGTATTGCCACAGAATTAAAGTGCAACATCAAACAGAAGTGGCAGAAGCCCATTGGATAGCAGATTTACAAGCTGATAACCCCCCAGGGTTGAATGGATATCTTCCCCTAAAACCCATTTTGACAGAACACAAGCCCAGGCACTGAAATGGTTAAATTGCTATGAGCAAGAGATCTACAAAAGAGGAAAGAGGTGTGGTGCAGCTTTTAGTCTGTGATTGGTCGAGTGTTACTTAAAGCAGTTAAACACACTTTGTTCTTTGATCTGATGAAAAAGTTGTCCAAAATCGCTTATCTTTTATTTTTTCTAATTACATTTATGGTTTTAGCTGTCTTGGCGTTGTTTTTTTGCTGATTTTATATATATATATATATATATATATATATATATATATATATATATATAGAGCTTAACATCGAAAAGTGCTTCCGTGTATGTGTAGTTCAAAAAAAAAAATCTACGGTTCTGCAGAGGGGCTGCACTCCCCACACCCCCTACTTTATTATTCTCACTCTGAGATCGCACTACAGTGGGGAAAAGGGAATTTTCCCTTACCCACACTGTAGTCCGATCTACGAAACAGGCACACATAAACAGAAGCTCTTGTCAATGTTAAGCACTTTTGTGTATGTCTGCTCAATGTTTTGTGATTTGGACATATGCTAGTCGAGCATGTGTCCGGATCCCATATATAGATAGATATATATATATATATATATATATATATATATATATATATATAAAACTTTCATCCACATATATCATTGGCAAACATTTACGCCGGATGCCCCTCCTAACACAACCCTCCCCATTTATCCGGGCTTGGGACCAGCACAAAGAAATGCACTGACTTGTGCATCCCTAGTGGCTGGGTTGCATCTCTAATGGTTGGGTTGAAGTTATGGGAAAGAGTAGTGGAAGCTTGGTTAAGAAGGGAAGTGATGATTAGTGATCAGCAGTATGGTTTCATGCCAGGAAAGAGCACTACAGTTTGCTCTGAGAGTGTTGATGGAGAAGTACAGAGAAGGTCAGAAGGAGTTGATTTGTGTCTTTCTGGACTTAGAGAAAGCATATTACAGGGTACCCAGAGAAAGTTGTGGTATTGTATAAGGAAGTCAGGAGTGGCAGAGAAGAATGTAAGAGTGGTACAGGATATGTACGGGGGTAGTGTGACAGTGGTGAGGTCTGCGGTGGGAGTGATGGATGCGTTTAAGGTGGAGGTGGGATTACATCAAGGATCAGCTCTGAGCCCTTTCTTATTTGCAATGGTGTTGGACAGGTTGAAAGATGAGATCAGACATCATGGCTTAGTGGTAAATCACTTTGTCTATGGTGTATAGGGTCCTTGGTTTGAGCCATGCAAGAGCTGTTTATTCTGGGAGGGTGGCCTAATGGTTAAGGTGTTTGTCTAACAAACACAAGGTGCAGGGTTTGAGTCTCACAAAGGATAATTGGCTAGGCTTAAAATGACTCGCAAGGGCAATTAGCCTAGTACTAATCTATGAATCTATGAATCTATGACAGGAGTCCCCGTGGACTATGATGTTCTCAGATGACATTGTGATCTGTAGTGAGAGTAGGGAGCAGGTCGAGGAGACCCTGGAGAGGTTGAGATATGCTCTAGAGAGAAGGGGAATGAAGGTCAGCAGGACTAAGACAGAACATATGTGTGTGAATGAGAGGGAGGATAGCGTAATGGTGAGGAGGCAGGGAGTAGAGTTGACAAAGATGGATGAGTTTAAATACTTGGGATCAACAGTTCAGAGTAATGGCGAGTGTGGAAGAGAGGTGAAGAAGGGAGTACAGGCAGAATGGAGTGGGTGGAGAAGAAGGTCAGGAGTGATTTGTGACAGACAAGTACCAGAAAGAGTGAAAGGGAAGGTCTATAAGAGGGTAGCGAGACCAGCTATGGGATGGAGACAGTGGCATTGACAAAAAGGCAGGAGTCAGAGCTGAATGTGGCAGAGTTAAATATGTTAAAATTTGCACTGGGTTTGAGCAGGGTGGACAGTATTAGGAATAAGTATATTAGAGGGTCAGTACAGGTTGGATGGTTTGAAGACAAAGCCAGAGAGGCCAGATTGCATTGGTTTGGACATGTGCTGAGGAGGGATGCTCAGTATATTGGGAAAAAGATGCTAAGGATGAAGCTGCCATGTAACAGGAAAAGAGAAAGGCCTAAGAAAAGGTTTATGGATGTGGTGAGAGAGGACATGCAGGTGGTTGGTGTGACAGACTAAGATGCAGAGGACAGGAAGAAATGGAAACAGATGATCCGCTGTGGCAACCCCTAACGGGAACAGCCAAAGGAAAAAAAAGAAGAAGATATATATATATATACATACACACACACACACACACACACACACACACACACACACACACACACACACACACACACACACACACACACACAAACACACACACACACGGATCCCTATCAGTTGATTAAGTTTCCAGAAACTCAAAATTTATAATGGCCGAGACGATATGATCGAGTTTTTGAAAACGCAAAGCTTTTGAATGGAGATGACAGCATTGTAAGTATAGGGAAATTTTTATTTGGCATAGAATTCTGAAAGAAGAGAAATGGTTTGACGATATGGTAGTCTTGTGGCTTTTGGATTTATTTCAGTGTTAATGGGATGAGGCAACTGGCTTTGGCAATATTGCAAGAATACAGGGAGTCTATTTACTGTATATAAGCCTACAGATACAATGTAGCCATTGTTCCATGCTCACTGACAACCATTTAATCCTTAAAGAAGCAGATACAGTATGTGAAAGATGGATATATAAGTTGTCAGTGGAGGAAAAGCTCTTGCATACAGTTACTACTAATAATAACAACCAGGTTGTCAGAAACGCAGACACTGCACCCACGACACATTGTATGCACCCCACACCTAACTTAACATATGCTGAGGCAATTAAATGCAATCAAACATCTTGCAGAAAGGTCTAATGCAGACAAATGACTAGTGCCAAGTCCACAGCTTAAAACTCAGTGCCAAGAAATGCACAATAGTACCTTTTGGGAGCTATGCCACCAAGGGAAATTACTTCATTGATAAAATACCCATGTGAGTAGAACAAGTAGTCAGGGACTTGCATACGGATGTAGATATCAACCTTACTTTTGACCAAATGTGTCTAAAGTAGAAAGAAACTCATTCTATATCACTCACCTTCCAAGTATGGGCATGGCATCCAGGTCCAGGAAGGTGATCATGTCTCTGTACTGGGTCTTCATTATCAGTGAGTATAACTCCCCTTTTGGTGTGTACCTGGCCAGGCATATGCAACAACTGGGATGTCCACAGATGTTAGTCACAAAAAGAGTGCAAGGTATAAACACCATCAAAGCCCTATCTGTTAACTTTGTTTCCTACAGACTGTTGAGAGGTGATCTATGCCTGCCATAGAAGGCATACTTTGACCCAGTTCTAATGGACCTTTTGTATATCTGCAAAATGAGCAGCATCAGAACTACTCGATCCAAAGACTGACATTTTGCTTATGATATAAATAGGATATGTTACTGGGACAGATGTCTTAGAGAATTCCCATTCACTGGGACAGGCCTCCTATCCATATGGAGCAAAACCTTTCCTTAACCCCATTCATGTAATCGGAAATTCATCACTGGTCTTGCCCCTATGTCTCAGATGGACAGAGGCAGTAGGAGAATTATGCTCCAGCTAACATATGAAATAACCTCTAAAGTACAATAACTTGTGGAAGACGCGTGCTGCATGGCTAGGCTAGTAAAGACCTCAGTGGTCATTAGCCTAGTATACACCTATGAAATTGTCAAGTAATGTTGGAGTTTATCTCTTTGAGAGACAGACAATAGTGTCATCAGAACTGTAGGTTAGTGGAACATATTGCTATTTTATTGTTGCATTTCTCCAGTTTGTTTAAAAGTGTGACTTAAAGGTTCGTAAAAATAGGTGCAGCATATAGAAGAGATGGCAGAAGGAGGGTAGTAGCTGTACATCTATTGGCTGTATCTTTGAGGTATGCCCTAGATCTGTATAAGATTCATTTTTAACTGCTTCTGATACGTGGAAGTCTAGTTTTACTGGCTCATTTATGATGGTGCCTAGTACTTTGCCTGAGTTAACTGTTCGATCCTACTGTTGCTAGCCCAGGTTAAGTTGAAAGATGTCTTTAGTGTAGACAGTTGTTGGGCATAAAGAATATTACTTTCCCATGACTTTCCAAAGGAGAACATTTCGTGTGTGAGGTCTTTTAGTTTTGCTATAGTTTTAGCAGAGCAGACCAGTTTGAAATTGTGTGCATATTGGATTATAGTAGCATGTTGAACACCTTTATAGAGGTCATAAATGAAGCTGTAAAAAGTACTGGGCCTAGAATTGATCATTATGGACTTCCAATGTTTATGTGGAGGAAAGAGGAAAAGTCAGTTTGTTATTTTACGGCTTATGCTCACTTTGATAGATAGCTATGAAACCAATGTATGAAAGCTATAGCTAGGACTATGGAGGAGAGTTTTAGAATTAGTTTCAGAAGGGATATGGTATCAAAAGCTTTGGCCAGGTCTAAGAAAAGTGCTCCAACTAGGTTACCTTAATTTCTTTGTATATTTACAATCGTAGTGAAGTTCAATTGAGCAGCAGTAGTGCTATTTAAACTGTGTGTGTAGGGAAGAAAAGTTGTTCTTCTTGAAAATGTTTAATTATTTTTGTAATGCATTTCTCGAAATACTTTTGATAAGGGTAATAGTATAGCAATTGGTCCATAATTGGAAAGTTTAGTAGATGTACCTAATTTATGAAGGGGTATGATGAACAATTTTTCCAAAATGATGGGAAGGTGCTTTCACCCAGAGATCTATTTATCAGGATTGATGTAAGACATGAAATTGCTTCTACTGCCATTTTAAGAGATGCATTTGGCAGACTGGTGCATTTATAGTGGGTTTTAGTTTATGCAGGAATATTTTGTTCATGGTAGTTGGAACATGTAAAATAGACAAATGTTTGTGGAAGTTTCTAGATTGATAGGGGACTTTGAGTGTTTGCTTCTGTGTGTCACAAGTCAAAGACTTGACCGTGTTAATAAATTGAGTGTTTAACTTAGCCATGTTATTATGCTGTTTTGGTGTTTTTGGAGTAGATTTTAGGACTTGTTTGGATTTAGCAGCTTATTAACTGATGTCCACAACAGTTTTTATTATAGTGGTTATTTTGGTGTGTGCAATAATAGGCTGTCTTATCTTTGGCAATGAGATATCTTCCTTTGATTTTCAGTTGTCTATAAGCTTGTAGTTTCTTATCCGTTTAAGGTTTTGACCAGGTTTTCCATGCTTTGTCTCTCATGATTTCTTTTGAGTCTAGAGACAGCCATGCAGGTGGGTTTGTTTTCACTTTCTTAGATCCAAGGGAAGTGAGGCAGTCCAGGAAGATTAGGAAGACTGTGTTAGACTATGTTACAGCATCATCTAAAGGGATGGTCCTAAGTGATTCCCAGTTGCATTCATTAAGTATGTTTATGAAAGTTCCTTTAGGGGAGGTATATAGTTTTCTAACCAAGGTATAGTAGTGGGTTCTAGGGTTGCTGATTTCGTGCCTGCCTGTGTAGATAGATAGATGGTCATTTAGACTATGTAGGAGAGTACTTAGTACCTATCTACACACTTAGAGTATCTGGGAGAGTGCCTAGTACCTATCTACACACTTAGAGTATCTGGGAGAGTGCCTAGTACCTATCTACACACTTAGAATATCTGGGAGAGAACCAAAGCTTGAGATTTCATCAGGAGAGGAAGTTAGTATCTAGTCCGGGGAAGACATTCTAGCAGTAAACTTATTGTACCTGTTTGAAGGAGTGATGAATTGGGTGAATTTATAATGGTGGATTTTGTTAGACTTTATTATGACAGCTATTTTTGTAGTTAGTTATTTTGAGTAGTGTTATCAGACTTTCAGAAATAAAAAAGTTGGAATAGTTTGAGAATATAGGTAAAGCACAATACTGTGCTTGTACAGTATTGACACTGGTTTTTCTTCTGAACCTATATTGTCTTACAAGACTGTACCCAGGAGGTTGTAATTTCTCCCTTATTGTACCATGTTGCAGCCACAATTCAGTGCTAATGAGAACATCTGTGGTCTGAGTAGTCATCCAAGCATGCAGCTCACGGAGTTTATTATGTAAGTTGATATAATATAAATGGAAGCCAGGGGCTGGCTGAAATTAGTTCTGGTGGAAATTCTTCTAATGTTTGTGGGAGTAGGACAAGTGGGGCTAGGATTTGGGCCAGTAGTGATGCTTCATTTTATTGACAAATACATATAATATTGTGGGTAGAACCTTCTTGGTTAAGATTAGGCCTAGAGGTATGATAAGAGTTAAGACACGTTTTAATTAGGTGTACTTGAATAGACAAATATACATGAGTTGACAGAAAGGGGAGATGACAAGATGGATGACATAAAAACGTTTTTTCTGCATACTGCTTCTTTAAAAAAAATGTTTTCCTGCTTTACTCAGTAAACTTTTTTATGAGAAAAACAAAACAAAACAACAACAACAACAACACAAAAATTCCTGTTTTACTCATCATTCTGCTTGGCATGTTCAACCAATAAGACAGGAGGGAGCATCCATGCACCTGGCATGAGATTTAATTTTCACAGCAGAAAGGGTACAGATTGTTCTATAGCAGAACGCAATTGCTGTTTTGGATTTACTTTTTTCGCAGTGTAACAACATGTTCACAGCAGAGATCATCCTGAGCAGACATAAGCACACCAGAGTGAAAGAGAGAGAGAGAGCATTTTAGTTTTCAGTTACCAGTGAGTCAGATAGCATTTGTTTTTTAACAACAGAAGTGTTAAGTGTGCATATGTCTGTATGTAATGCCCCAGTTAGAGAGCATAATTCAGTTACAAACCTTGCTCAGGCTCTTACCCTATACTGTAGGTACAGGAAGTAAGAGTCTTAAAACACCACAAGAACTGTTAGACTTTGATTGACTTCTTTTTTCTTTGATAAATCTCTGAGGTTACAGTCAACCAATTCTCTGAGTATTACAACAAGTCATTATAGTTTCACAGTTTTAGTGGTTCGCTAAGTACATGCTGATACAAAATTTGTTTTTCTGTTAAGTTTTTAAGAATTTAGATTAGTTTGGTCTTATCTGTCTCCAGTTTTAGAGAACATCTCTGTTTTTCCTCATATTTTTGCTCTGTCCTTCAGAAAGTCAGTTAACCAGATAGATTTGGCGCAACAGGAAATTTTGTTCCCTAAACTACAGACCTAGTAAAGTACAGATGTTATTTGTCTTTCACTGTTGCAGTCAACACATTTGGGTTATCTGCTTGCAGTAGCCGTCAGTTGGCCTGATTATCAAAGTCTTAGGTCCTGCGTCGGTTGCTGTCTCATCTTCTATGACGTCAGGTAGTCAGGGGTATAAAGCATGCAGCTGACACCATTACATCAGTCTTTCTTGCCATGTGGTGCCCAAAGCAGAAGCAGTTCGCAAGTGCTGGTTGGCCGACTCCTGAAATTTTCGTTTTCGAGTTTCAGAACCAAAGTCTTCAACTAAGCTAATACCTCATTAGGGAATCTTTTTCTTGCTCTAAACTGATGTCAGTAAAAGTTAACAATTGTATTTCTTGTGGAAAGCAAATACCGCATAAAGATTTTCATTCGTACTGCATTCTTTGCTTAGGCCCAGACCACGACGTACCTCGCTGTCGGTTTTGTGCCTTATTCAAACCTCTATCTATTCATCATCGGTTCATTTACGCTTCTAAATATTTTGGTATTCAGTTCAATTATCCAGAAATGGCTTCAGAAAGCCACCGACTACCGACATTCTGAAAAAATGCAAAGATAAAGACAGAGACAGACTGCATAGGTCCAAAGCTGCCGACGATGCTTCTCCTAAGCTAGTCGCCAGTTCACCGGTACTCAGTGAGGCACTTTCGCAACCCCTGATACCACTACTTCAGATTCGCAGGCCTCTACTGAGACCCATTCGGAGTCCGATATGCCGCGAGATGCTTCCTCGACTGTGGAACCTGCTGATGTCTCTACCTTGGATGGGTCTGGAGCCGCTGTGCAGGCACCGGCTTCTGAGGGTGTATTCAGGCCTACTGACTTGCATATTAAACTGACTCCATCTTCTTCTTCTTCAAGGCCTAAAACTCGATTCATGCCTAGAAAACTGATGCCCAGACCACATGGTCAGGCCCCTATGCCTAAAAACAAATGATAAAAATGGCTGAAGACCTTATTACTCTAATCAGGGGAAGCCACCCTTCCCCGTCTAAGAGACCTAGGACTGATTTTCCTTCTGATACTTCTGATCAGGACTCTGAAATTTCTGTTTCCACTGATGACCAGGATTTTCTCTTATTGACTTATGAGGATTCTGATGCAGAGGGCTCCATTCCTTCTGCTTCCCCTCCAGAGGATTTCTCTTTTGGTGAAACCTTGTATACTCTTAGGGAGCATTTTCACTAGGAAAGCCAAGATTACTCTGACTCCAAAAAGAGGCTTAGGGATTTCTTACTCCTGCCCCAACACAGGCCTTTAGCCATACCTCCTGTACTGGACATTGTTGATGATGCCTTCTCGGAATCTAGCCTGGCCCCTGACTCTTTACCTCCTGCTCCCAGAAAACCTGATAGGTATTATAGGGTTCCTGACTCTCACAAGTTCCTTTTTTATAAATCCTACTGTGGATCCTGAGACCATTTCACAGGGATGCAAGGGCATTAAGGCTACTACTGCCAAAAATCCTACCCCTCGGATAGAGATTCCAGGGCGCTGGATAGATGGGGTAAGAAGGTATACACTTCTGCAACCTTGGCCATTAGGGCCTTAAACTGCCAGTTTCATACTTTAAAGTATCAGCAGCATATTAGTGGATTGCTTAAACAGAAAATGATGTTGATTCCTGACTGTGCTGAAAATATTTACAGGATTTAATGCATTTTGCTGAACACGTTGGAAAACATACTTTGCAATGTGGTTTTGATTCATTAGAGGCATCTTGCAGGGCTGCTGTCACTGGGTCTGTACTTAAAAGGCATGCTTGGCTTAAGGAGCAATCTTTGCCAGATCATGTTAAGCCTAAATTGCTGGATGCTCCCTTAAACCAAGACGGCCTGTTTGGCAACAAAGCAGAAGAAGTACTTAAAAAGGTGGAGGAAAAAGCTAAATCTATGCAAACTGTTAAAGATTTCCTGCAAGTACAGCCTCCCAGATTTAATAGGCATTGGCCCTCTAAGAACTGGTCCCTTCCTGTCTCTTCCAGGCCTTCTCAGTCCAAACCCAGAACCAGCAGAACACCCAGGCTGCAGTCCCAATGGGCTCACAAGACTAAGCAGTGGGGGGCTCCCACTTCCAAAGCAGAAAGTAGTAAGACTCCCCCCTATGGTAAACTGTCTCAATGACTTAACTTTAAACCTTCCAAGCCCTGCTCAACTGACTGTTCTTTTAGGGGGCAAGATTGCCCTGCAGATCAAAAATTGGGAACTCATTACCCAGGACAAATAGGTTTTGAATATAGTTTCCCAAGGATACAGATTCCACTTCCACTCCTTACCAACCCCAAACGGTTGGCCAAATCTACCCCCAAATCAGTGGGCAGAGGCTCAAAAGCAAATGGGCTATTCAACCTGTCCCATAAGAAGAATGGGGACAAGTTTTCTACTCAGGACTTTTTCTGGTACCCAGAAAAGACAATTCCTGGCATCCTATCCTGGACCTGTCTATCCTAAACACATTTTTGGTAATCCCAAAATTCAAGATGCTAACTCTTCATCAGCTGCTTCCTATGCTAGGCAAACATGCCTGATTGGCAACACTGGATTTAAAGGAAGCCTACCTGCACATTCCAATAAGGGAATCTTGGAGAAGATACCTATGCTTCAAAGCAGGCTACATGCACTATCAGTTCTCTACACTGCCCTTTGGCTTATCTACTGCACCCAGGGTATTCACAAAGTGCCTAGCTCCAGTCATTGCTTTTTGCAGACAAAGAAATATTCAAATATACCCATACCTGGACGATTGTCTAATTCAGGCAGAAAACCAGGGCATACTATTGAATCATTTGGCATTTGTAAAGAAATTGCTAACTTCTCTGGGGTACACCATAAACGAAAATAAATCACATCTTGTACCCCACCAGCAAATTGTATTCCTGGGAGCAAGTTTGAATACAACTTCCCAGATGGCCTACCTCATGCCAGAGAAGCAAGTTCATTTGACAGACTACTTCAAACTACTGGCCACAAAGACCCAGCTGTCTGCAAGGAAAATACTGCAAGCTCTGGGGTTCATGGCCTCCTGCATTCTACTAATTCCATATCCAAGACTGCATATGAGGAAACTACAATGGTATCCAAAAAGCCTATGGTGTCAACATTCTCAGGATTTAGAATCAATGATTCCTATCATATCTTGTCTACAGATAGAGTTCCTTTGGTGGGCAGAGGCCTGCCACCAAAACAAGGGAATGCCATTCACTCTACCTCCTGCCACCCAAACCCTAATAACAGATGCATCAGACTATGCATGGGGGGCTCACTTGGCAGGGCAGTGCACTCAGGGTAAATGGAACCCAAGTCAAATGGACCTGCATATCAATCAAAAAGAAATGTTAGCTGTACAGAATGCTCTAACAGCCTTCAAGGACCACATTCTTCCAGGACAATTATTGGTAAAGACAGACAACCCCACTGTTATGTGGTACATAAACAAGCAGGGAGGAGCCCACTCATACCCTCTCTGCAGACTAGCCATGGCTCTGTGGAACACAGCCTTGAGCTACCAAGTGCACCTACAGGCTCAATTCCTGCCAGGAAAGCTAAATACAAAGGCAGATGACCTAAGCAGAAATCTTATGGACCCACACAAGTGGAAAGTGGAACCAAAGATATTCAACATGTTGGGAAACAAATGGGGAAGCACAGAGATAGACCTGTTTGCCTCCCCCCAGAACTACCAATTGGACAACTGCTGCACAAGGATTCCCCACAAACAAGCTTGGAAGGTAGATGCCCTGTCCTTCACCTGGAAAAAACTATCAGTTTATGCCTTTCACCCTCTGCCTCTCCTCTCCAAGGTACTACTAAAGATCAAACAGGACAAACCAAGGACAATACTGATTACACCAGACTGGCCATGCCAACACTGGTACTCCCTCTTGTGCAGTGTGTCACTGCTGGCACCATGGCACCTGCCTCAGACCCCTACCCTGCTGTCCCTGCAGGAGGGCCAGATTCTGCACCCACAGCTTCAAACCTTGAACCTGGCAGCCTGGCTAATTACCTGATCTGTCCATTTCCATCCCTCAGTAAACAAGTGATGGATGTCATTCTGGAGGCCAGGAGGCCTAGTACTAGAAAATCCTATGCTGAAAAATGGAAAAGATTCTGTTCCTGGAGCCAAACTCAGGGGATGGGCACACCAGCACCCAATTTACCTCAGATTCTTCAGTACTTAACTGAGATGCTTCACAAGGGCCTTCCCTTTTCCCCCATCAAAATTCATGCCTCAGCCATTTCAGCTCATTACAATAAAGAACCACCCCTCTTCTCTCATCCACTGTTGAAGCAGTTCCTTAGAGGGGCCGAAAACTTAAGACTACCCAGGAGAGCTCCTACTCCAGCCTGGGACTTCAACTTTGTAATGGAAAAACTCACTCTATCTCCATTTGAGCCAGCTGCAAATGCAGAGTTGAAATTCCTTTCTTGGAAAACAGCTTTCTTTCTAGCCATCAATTCAGCAAGAAGAGTGTCTGAATTATAGGCCCTCATGGCAGTGGAGCCTGTCATCATCTTTCATGCGGACAGGGTCTCCCTCAGGACCAATCCCTCCTTCATGCCCAAGATGGTATCCAGTGTGGCCCTTAATCAGTCCGTTCATTTTGCCAACCTTCTTTTCTAATCCACAGAACAAGGGAGAATGAATACTGCCCTCATTGGATGTGCACAGACAACTTAGATTTTACTTGGACAGGACTAAACCTCTCAAAAAATCCGAACAGCTGCTGGGTGCATTTGCTGCAGGGGCAGACGAGAAGGCCATTTCAAAGCAAATCATTTCTAAGTGGATAGGCCACTGCATTCATTTATACTATAAGCACCATGGAAAACCTACCCCACAGGGGATAAGACCACATTCAGCCAGGGCTGCATCTACCTCTACAGCCTTTCTCAGAGGTGTCCCTACCAGGGACATCCTAGAAGCTGCTACCTGAAGTTCTGTACATACCTTCACCAAGCATTACCACTTGCCATTTTTTTTTCTAAATCCAGAGCTGGTTTTGCCACTACAGTCTTGCAGGGCCTTATAGCTTATCCTAATGCTATCTAATTACCTCCTCCCATCCTTAGCACTGGGAATCTACCCATATGTGATGACTGTAACAGTGAAACACGAAGAACATAGTACAGTTGTGTACACTTACCATAAATGTAGATGTTCGAGGTATTCACTGTTGCAGTCCTGGTTACCCTCCCTCCAGCCCCCTGACTTCTATTGACTATACCTCTATTCTTGTTTACTATGCTTAAAGCTTTTTGGTGTATTTGCTTTTTTGTTGGAGGTGTAACCTTGTATATAATTGCTTCCCATTATGGGGGCACCTGACATCTGGGGCAAGAAAAATTGATGTAATGGCGTCGGCTATATGCTTTATATCCCTAACTACCTGATGTCATGGATGAGGAGACAGCAACCAACGCAGGACCCAAGACTTTGATAATCAGGCCAACTGAGGGCTACTGCAAGCAGATAACCCAAATGTGATGACTGCAGCAGTGAATACACTCAAACATCTACATTTATAGTAAGTGTACACAACTGTACTTTGTGTACACTTACCATAAAAGTTATGAACCTGAATAGTTATGGTGTAAAGGAAGAAAACTGTAGTAAACTGGAGCATCACCATAAGAACAATGTTAGCTGCAAATAAATTAGGCAGTATGACGTTTGAGTTTAATGTTAGTATTTTCACTATGAATTCATTTTTGATTCTATTTGTTTTCAGCACAGGAGTGAGACGCATTGTGTTTGATCTACAACAATTTGTCTAGCAGTTATTGCAGATGAGAAAGGCTATGGCCAGTTAAAGAGCTGTTTCCTTTAGTACATATTTTGATTTCCTCATCTCTCATTTGTCTTCTATGTGACTCTATCAAGTTACTTCACCAGACAGTACTCCTAGGCAGCTCTTGAAAAGGAACTTGCATTCAATGGGCTGATGCAGGCTATTAGCAAATTCATTACACACTTTGCTGTTGAATTCCTGCACCCTTCACATATGCACTGATTAGTATTTCACTATATGCTATTTGAGTAAAAATTGCAACACGTCTCTTGTAGGTTACCAAGTTGCCAAATACAATGTGAGTTTCAAGGGATGAGAAGGGTGTTTTGTGTTGTTTAGAAAATTGCTATTCATAGGTTAATAGCAATATACTAGGCTAACAGCCTCCATGACCTTTATAAGTCTATCAGTGCAACCCAGTCCAATTTTGTCCCTATGTATCATGGGCATTTATTAGGAGGGGGATATGTTAAGAAATTTCTAGTGGTGCAGATGTATGTCAGTTTGAACATTACTGTTCTGCCTCTGTCGATCTGAGACATAGGGGACAAACATGGGGTGAATTTCCAATTTCTCATCCATTGTTCAAGGTTATATTTAAATAGGGTTAGGGATTGGCTCTGCTGCACATGGATGGGGAGCCTGTCCCAGATCACGATGATCCTCTGAAACACATATCTGTCTCAGCAACATGTCCTGTTTATATCACAAGCAAATTTCAAATCACTGGATCTTGTAGATCTGATGCTGTTCATTTTCTGGATCTGCAAAAGGTCTATAAGAGTTGGATCCAAGGATGCCTTGTTTATAGGTTTATAGGTAGGTACTAGGCTATTGGCCCTAGGGCCTATATAAGCCTAGCCAAGGGTACCCTGGTTTTCACCACCCAAGAAAAATTATTTTCCTGTGCCATTGTCAAGCAGAGCCACAGAAGTGATCCCCAGGGTGAATTTCCTATCTCCCATCCAATCATCAAGATTTTTCTTGAACAGTGCTAATGAGGAGCTTTGTTTGATATAGATAGGTAGTTGGTTCCAGAGTATGGGAAGTCTCTGGGACAGGAATCTATCTCTCCAGCATGTTCTGTTTATTGTGGTGACAAGGTTTAGGTTCGTAGAGCATGTAGCTCATAGGGATTAGGATTTCTTTAAGTGGAGCATGTCTAAAAGCTCTGGGTTTTACATAGCTTTGTGTGTTATGCAGAGATCGCCTCTGAGTAGGTGATATGCGATGGAGTAAAGCAGCAGTTTTTTGAGACGGTCTGCGTAGGGTATCTGTTTGAGGCTGGTAATCCTCTTTTTGAAGTATTTCTGTGGCCTTTCCAGTTGTTATAGATGTCTAGTGAGGTACATACAGAAAGGGGCGTTGTACTCTACAATGGGTCTAATGAGTGATGAGTAGAGGGGAACAATGATCTCTTTTTTCCTGGATGAGAAACCTTGTGTGATGAGGTGTGCCATGTAGAAGGATTTCCTGACTACTGTGGCAATGTGATTATCAAAGGAGAGACTACTGTCCACCTGTGACCCAAGGTCTCTTATTACACTTTTGGTGTTAAGTAGACTACCGCCTATGTGGTATTTCATGGGTACAGAGTTTTTACCAAAATGGATGACAATGCACTTTTTGGCATTGAGCTTGAGGCCATGGCTTTGACACCAGGCATCTGTCTCAGCGAGGCCCTTTTGTAGGATGTCCACATCTTTTGGAGTTTTGATTATGGCTCCTAGTTTGCAGTCATCTGCAAACTTCATTAGCCAAAGACCTTCTGTGTTGGTCTGTACTTCAGGGAAGTAGATACCAAACAGGAGAGGACCCAGGATGGAACCTTCTGGTACTTCACTTGTCACTGGTCTAATGTTGGATTTGGTCTTCTACTTTCACAGTGATGGTTTCTGTCAGTGAGTCAGTTGGTAACCCATCTTGTGACATAGGGATTTATACCTAATTTAGTGAGTTTATCTATAATTCCAGAGTGGGGAATGGTGTCAAAAGCCTTGATGAGATCTAGATAGGCTGTGTGAACCACCTTACCTTCATCTACAGTTTTGGTGACTGCTTCAAAGAAGTCTATCAGGTTTAGAAGACATGATCTGCCTTTTACAAGCCCAAATTGGGTGGGGTTCTGAGTTTGGAGATTACCAGTGTCATTGTTTATAAGTTCCATGATGATACTTTCCATAGCCTTGCAGACCAGGCTCATTAGGCTAATGGGGCAGTAGTTTCCGGGGTCTGTGGTGGCTCCCACTTTGTGGAGTGGGATAACTGTTGCTGTGCACCACTCAGTGGGTACATAGCCTGAGGTGAGGCTATGACTGAACATGGTACTTAGGTGGAGTGCCAGTTCATTCTGTAGTTCATGTAGAACACAGCCTGGGATGTTGTCAGGTCCCATGGATGCTGTGTTCTTGGCTTTGGATAGTGTATTTTTTACCTGTGCAGCCGTGATTACAGGAATTTTGCATTCTTCTGGTATAGACATGGGCCCTTTAGGGGATGACAGGGGGGTAAAGTTAGCACTGATCCTATCTGCCAGGAAGTTGGCAATATCAGTTGGTTCTGTATATTTAGTGCCATTGTGCTGTAACTCAGAGCAGATCTGAGTGTTGCCATTTAGATTCTTGACATAGCTATAGAATGCTTTGTGGTTGTCTTTAGAGTCAGTGGTGATTTTGTTTTCATAACTATCTTTGGAGGATTTTATGAGGGATCTCAGCTTCTTACTGAGGCTGAACAGGGAGTTTGTCCAATCATGGGATTTTACTCTTTTTTGCAACAGTTTCTTTCTTCTGTTCTAGAGTTTGTTTATGGCAGGGGACCACCAGATTGGCTTCTTTTTTTGGAGGATAGCATCTTGGTTCTGTTAGGGATTGCACAATCCATGCACTCATGTAAGTGCTTATAAAGTGCATTTGTGTAGGATTCAGCAGTCATACCTCTATTGTCCATCAGCATGGGTGTCGTGAAGTTTGCCACTTGTGTCTTAAGAAGTGTGAAGTTGGCTTTGGAGAAATTTTTTACTGTGGTTTCTCTAATGGGGGGTGGGGGATGGATGTGGATGTCTAGGGTGATTAGCTTGTGGTCAGATCTGACCAACGAGGAATTGACCTCTGGTGTGGAGCACCGGTTGCCCATGTTGGTAATAACCAGGTCTAGGATATTGCTGCCCCTGGTGGGGGTGTGGATAGGTTGATCCATGGCATTGGAATTTATGAATTCCAGAAAACGTTGAGCACAAGAGTTGGTACATGAGTAGTTTTCCCAGTTAATGGTAGGGTAGTTGAAATCGCCCATTATTAGGGTGTTAGGTTGCACCCTAATATTTTCTAGTGTATCAAGAAATGAGGAGTGGGAATCCTAGGGCATGGTTGGGGATCTGTAGCAAGCTACAATTTGGATTGTGGTCTTGCCCAGAGTTAGTTGCACTTGGATAATCTCGGATGCATTATGCTGAGCAACTAGCCTGGAGGTGTGGATAGCCTTAATGAATATGGACACGCCTCCACCTTTAGTGTTTTGGTCCAGGTTAGGTGTCCGAAGGGTGTGGTATGAATTATAGTCTGGTAATGCAGGGGTACTCTCTGGAGCCTTGAACCAGGTCTCTGTCACTGCACAGATGTCGATGTTCTCCATTTTAAGGAGTGCCTCGAGTGAGTGCATTTTGAGGATTAGACTTCTAGCATTGAGTAGCAATATCCTCAGATTCTTCTTGCCTGTACTTGTTAAGGTGGTGAATTTGTCATTTGAACCTTGCCTCAAAAAGGCACTATAGGGGTGGCTAGAGCCTTAGCCAGTATCCAGAATCCCAGGGGGCGACAGGTGCAGGCCATCTCTGGCAAAGCATTGTGGTTTATCGATCATGTCATCCAAGGCAGACAGATACTGGATCCCCTTAGAATGACACCAGAAGCTTAGCGAATTGTTGAAGTCAATCATTTTGTCCTTGTACTGTGGTATCATTCTGGGTGATGGCAGGATGCTACTCAGGGCTAGGGTCATACCTACCTGGGCTACAAGATCGGACAGCTCCTCCATATCCCTTTTCATGTAGTCCAAGGAGGTACATCTCAGGTCATTCATACCAACATGGACAATGACAGAGTCATATTTGTACTTGTTGTGGAGTGACCTGAGTGCATGCATTATGTGGCGGATCCTGGCACCCGACAGGCAGCTGACAGTAACTTTCTCCTTGTTTAGCCTTGTGAGTGGAACATCAGTGTGCCTGACTATAGAGTCACCTATGACTAGAGTGTTGGGTACGTTGTTATGCCTTATGGGCTGTGGTTGAGTGGCACACTGAGTTTGTGGGCTATGTGTAATTTGGGTTGTGTTTGGGGGATGGAGGTTGCTTGTGTTTTTGCTTTTGAGGCCCCTGTTGCTTGGGCAGGTATTTACTGAGAGCCTCCATGAATGTAGGTGTGTGTTTTGTATTTCTATGTGTGCGTTTTGGTGGTGTAGGTTTTGAGGGACTATGTGCTGAGTGTGGTATGGTGAAAGTGTTTACCTTCTCCTCTTGACTGTGTAGTCCAATCTTAGATGAAGAGAGCTTTGCTTCCAGTTTGGCTATATAAGTGTATCTCTCACAGGTTGTAGTGTTGGGTGGTAGGAGGAGAGGGTTGTCTGTGTACATGAGGCAATTACTGCATTGCCCCAAGATGCCCAGATACATCAGGTAGACAGGAGAAAACACCAGGAGCTGACCCTTAGACATGCCTGGATAGGTGCTTATTTGTTAAGTACTATATGCCAGGCATAGATCTCCTTTCAGTTACCTAGAGGAAACAGAGTATAGAGATCAGGCTTTACATTGATTCACATAGGACAGTGTGTTTACACCCTGTAGTTTTCTGGTAAAAATTATTTTGTGACATTATAACTGTTGCATATGTTTGGTCAGGTAAATGCTGAAGATGGCACTATACTCAATGATGTTTCTTATAATGGCCAAAAAAAGTGGTACTATGACTTCCTTGGACCTGGATGCTATACACTTACTTATAAGTTGGGTGACACAGAATGCTTTTCTTACTATCTTGGCCACAAGTTGGTCAAAATCCATATTACTGTCTACATATGCTCCCAGATACCTGACTACTGTGTTAACTCTTAAGGTGTCTTATCAATGAAGTAATTAGCCATGATGACAGTTTTCTCAAAAAAAAAAAAAAAAAAAAAAAAAACACTAGTGTATTTCTTTGCATTGAGTTTTAATCCCTGACTTTAGTACTAGTCATTTGTCTGTGTTAGATCCTCTTGTAAGATTTTTGTGTCATGAGGGAAAAATCTATGATAGCTCCCAATTTACAGTCATATGTGAACTTCCCCAGTCAAAGGTCCTTAACATTAACCTTTATCTCTGAAAAGATTCCAAATAGCCATGTTCCCAGTATGGAGCCCTGAGATACCCTATTGGTGACTGGAATCTTAGTGGAGGTGATATCACTGATTCTGACTTCCTGGGTCTTGTCTGTGAGCCAGCTGGCAATCCAGTGAGTTAGATCAGGGTTTATGCCCAGTTTAGTGATTTTGTCAACTATAGCCAAGTGTGGCATTGTACTGAATGCCTTAACAAGGTCCAGGTAGGTGGTGTGCATTATTTTCCCCTCATCCATTGCCATGGTATAATTGACATGATTTTCCATTGACAAAGCCAAACTGTTTTGGGTTCAGTGTCTGTTGGTATTTTTTTTTCTTCTTGTAAAATTTTAAAATAAGTTTTAAATGAAATCCAAATCTCTACGATATTTGTAAAAGTAAGAGGAAAATGGTATATACACTGACAGGTTTAAACTATTTTTGGTAGCTGAAGAGAGACAACCAAGTAATGGGATATCTGTATGTCTGCTAGGGGGCCAGATTCATTATCCTCCATAAGGCTACATTGTCCATGATTTGGCTCTGTTGACCCTGGAGGTGTGTGCTTCAAAAATATAGCATTATTAGCCATTCAAGCAGGTCAGACCTGTACTGAGGGATACCACAAGATATAGCTATTCTTGATGTCAGAGAAGACATAGGAGGTCAAAAATGAGATGTAGGTTTCCTGCAAGCATGTATGCCATGCCCCCCCAATAAAAACAATATGCTGCATGTAGTAATATTTCTGATTTTTGTATGACTTGTGGGTAGTTGAACAAAAGCTGCACCATTTATATAATCTTTAATTGTTATGCTTTACTCATTGCACTAATGAATGAAATTAATTCATTGTGTAATATAGTCTAAACATGTTGCATTTAGTAATATAAATTTGTAGTGCCATCTTCATAGCCTCCAGAAACTGCACAGGGCTGGGGTGACATTTTCCAGATCATATTGTCTGCATTATTTGGAGTTATGATCAGAACCATCTGACCTTTAGCATCATTTATGTAATCATAAACACATATTACTACAATACAGCCTTCTGTAGTAGATTATATTACAAAGGATTTCTACATGTAGTTAAAATGTTTTATACTGGCAGTTAGAACAGAGATTAAAGCTCCAGATTGCTAGTGAGTTGCGTCCTGTGGCAAGGGTGCACAGTTTGAATCTTCCCACCATCATTTACCTACTGTGTGACAGTGAGCAAGTCACTTAACAGACAGTGTTTTGGAGCAACTGGGAATTTGGGCTAGGCTCCTTAATGGTCTCCAAGACTAAGTACCAAGCAACTATGAACCTGTTGTCATTTGCCAGCCATTCTCTATTACATGTCTGATCTAGTTCAGAAAAGTTATGGTAATATTACCAGCAAACATTTTTTAATGCAACATTGGCAATTTATTCTTTAAGGAAGGCAGGCACTTTGTAGATGAAGCAGTGAAATGCAAAGTTGCCAGCTGCAACGTCTGCATTAGTAATAGTCTCTTTGATGTGGACTTGTTCAAATGACTTTTACGTATGCAGAGATTGTGCACATTGTCTTAGTATAAGTTATCATGTGGTTAATATTTCTTATGATCTCAAATACAGTCTTCTGTAGACCGCACTAGACATGGCTAGATCTTTTGGACTGATGCTAATGATCTCTATGCGATTTCATGTGTTCATGCAAATAAAGTACTTGTAATTTATATCTACATAATAATAAGGGGTCTACATAGTCAACAAAATGGTTATTACTACTAGTGGGGGTGGAGGCTTGCAATGGATGGAAAAACCTTATGCGCTTATCATCTGGTCAATTTTAAACGGTGTTTTATCTGGCTCTGCAGGACTTGTGCACGTGTGACTATTAATTGGAATACTTTGGCTACTGTGTGTTTGTGTGAAACCATACCTCTCCACTGCCCAGATTTTTGAAGAATGCCGAAATTGTTCCTCATATTTTTGTATGTACCTCATAAAATTTGTAGTTTCTTGGAAGATCACTGTGGACTAAATAATGACTAACACCGTAGTTTCACACTTCATATCCTTCAGAAATTGCATGCTGACACAAAATCTGTTAGTTCAGCAACTTCCTAAATCTCTAACAGTGATATTTAAAATCAGTCGCTATTTTGAGCTTTTGTTCCCCCATTATTTTAGGGTTTATTCAAATTTCTTGTGGTAAGGTGTTGAGAGGTATCTATAAAACATATTTGAAGTATTTGACTTTGGTCATTAATATTGTTAATTTTTTGACACAGACATCTGAGAAGGGTGCAGCCAACAAATTAACTATATTTGCTGGGTTTGAAGAATGTCTATGGATAAAAAGTGACTGATCCTGCTGAGCTGTTCCAAGTTAAAAAGCCTTGTCAGGACTAATGTGCATTTGTGTAAAGCAAATTGGAGTACTTTACTGTGATCATTTTTATCACAATCTGACACATGATGTGTCCACAGACAATGAAGTGGCCATAATTGTTGAGTATGGATATTTTTGGATTTTAATGGTATCAGTTTGTGTATCCTTATATGTTTGAAATATTCTGAAATTAGTATTTTTGCCATTATTGAGTCATAAATTCTGCTTCACTACTTACTTGAAAAATGTTCTAAACTGCAAATTAAATATCACTCTAACAAATGTTGTATTAAACAAGAAATGTTGCTGTATTAAAACAAATACAATTTAAATCAATCAGGAAGGTGAATCAAAGAACACATGCATTTATGCATGGTCCTAAAATGCACAAGGGACCCATGGTTCGAAAGCACCCTAGGCTCAAGGTACACATAATCCACCACTGGCCAGATGTATTTTCAATGAACACTATTTTCAATGAATTTTTAATGAATGTTAGTGTCAAGGGAAGAAACGTTTACTGCTGTTCATGCTAGGCCTAGTTTCTGTGCAAAACTGTTTTGTTTAGCAAATGAACATCAGAGTTTATGGTATAACATTTGAAATAAGTTAAATCCAAAATCTCAAATCAGTAAAAGTAAAGATAAAAATGGTATGTGCACACCAATAGGTTTGGACAGTGTTTATGCTAATTAAGGAGAGATAGTGAATAAATGGGGTGCTGGAATCACTGGGGTAGGGCTGATCTATTACTCTTCCTAGGGCCCAATGTGTCTATGATCCAGGTTTGCCTCTGACATGAGTTAAGAAAAGAAACAGAATACCACCTTTATGGGAAACAATGTTACCCCACCTTAAAGACTTTTATCTTTGCAAGTGCAGTATAGAGAAATGCTAACTCTACCTAAACTTGTTTGTCACTCACCTATTTTGTCATCAGATGTTGACTGCTTTATTCATCCTTTAATTATAACACACTGGATAGCAAATGATGCAAAGTGTACATCTGAATGTGTAAATATGTAGTTCCTAAAATTGCTTTAACTACAAAAGTGAAATATGTGAATATGTAAATGCATTATTCTGACAAATTACATAGCATATTCCTTATAGTAATAGTATTTGGCAGTTGTATTGCAATGTTATTTATTTCTCTTTGACATGTGAATTTTATAATAAGCATAAAGTTAAATAGATCCTATTACATTTACTGTTGTTTCTAATGTTGTAATGCCCTCTGTTTTAAACAAATCATCCCAGACTATACAATAAATAATCTTTCCTGTGTAGCTGCCCTTCCATTTTATCTAGATACATAATTATCATAATGATTCTATTACTATGTACATTAATATAGTAAATTGAGGTTGCCTCTAAATTCTTTATTCTCATCTGAATTCTGTTACTATTTGAATCAACATTGTAAATTAGTTACGTTTCGTAAATCATAACTGTAATTTATTTGATACAGATGATGAAGCTATGCTTTGCTAAGCAAGTCCTGTCTGAAAACAATGTCACTAAACCATCCAGTAAACAAATATAAATAGATGCAATCAATAAAATACTGGGACCTAGTGAAGAACATGGTATTGATTCTATAGTTTCACTGGCAGAATTTTAGTGTCCTTGATAGAATGAAAGAGATCTGAAATAGTGTGATTGAAAGTAATAGCATATACGATCTGAACCCATATGGCGAATCATTATCAGACTCTGTACATGTCTGTGTACAAGACTCATAACTGGACTTGTTACCAGAGAACCTTTTATAGTCATTCTATCAGATAAGAGGCTCTTATTCTGGGCATAAAGGACATACGAGGTGTAAAACTTACAACTTATCCTCAGGTGTGAGAAATGCAGCACCTGGACTGTCACAGATAACTTAAGCATGGGTATCAGCTGTCCAGGAGATAATCAGACAAAAGTTTTTATGCAAGATGAGTTCAGCTCCAACTAATAGATCAGCTTCCACAATATACAAGAGTATGACTAATATATGCTATCTGAATGGATGCCATTCAAGACTTCAGAAATTTACTTATTTTGTTTTGCAATAGTTATTACACAGATTAAAACACTGATCATTCTGGAACATTTTCAGACTCATCTTGATGGAAATTACAAAGACAACAACAAAATGACCATGGGTTCTCAAAGGCTTATTTTAGTGTTTGTGCCTTTATGCCGTAAATAACACTAATTCATTAAAATCAATTGCAAACACATTATCTCCCATCCAGTGATCAAATTTTCTTTTAAAACACTCATTATTAGATGATAACCTAATATCAGTTGGTATATAATTCCAAATCTTAGGAATTGATTAAGTTGTATAATGTCATCTCAATTGTGTTTTCATAGTTTTATAGGTTCCTATGAGGTTACTAAGCCAGGGGTCCTAGGGTATTTAAAAGGCTAGCCATGTAAAAAATCCCTTGCACTATAATTGACCATTTTTAGATGGTCAGCATTAGCAGAGCAATTCTATTATTACCACCCAATGCCCTGTCCATGAGGGACATAGGTGCTACCTCTAGGGTGAATTTACAGACACCCATTCAACTGTCAAGTTGCACTTAAATAGCATCATTGATGAGCTCTGCTACTTGTGAAGCATGAGCCTATTCCAGAGGAGCTGCAATCTCTGAGAGATATATCTTGTCTCTCCTATATGTTCTGTTAATGTCAATGTCACAAGCTAGGTTGAGATCCCTGGGGTGAGTGACTCTTGTCCCATTTGATTTACAGATCTGCAGGGTTTCCATTAGGGCAGGGTCAGAGACTGCTATGTAGGCCAGACACAGGTCACCTCTCAGCAGCCTGCATAATACAAAGTACAGGGACAGAACTTTCAGTCTTTTCATGTATGACGCTTTTGAAGGCCCTGGATTCTATTGGTTAGAAACCTCTGTGGTCTCTCTCCAGCTGCTGCAATTGTCTGGTAAAGTACATAAAGAAGGGGAGCATTGTACTTAATTAGTGGTCTGATAAGGGCTGAGGACAGTGGAGTTATAACCTCCTTGGTCTTGGATGTGATGCCCTTATTTATGAGAAGCACAATGAGGAAGGCTTTCTTTACCACTATGGACACATGGTGATCGAAGTTTAGATTGCTATCAATCTGTGCTCGCAAGTCTCACTGGAATTGAGCTTAGAGGGGTGTTATCTATATCATAATTAGCAGGAGCTAATTCTTTGCCAAAGGGGATAATGAAGCATTTTTTTGAATTTAGTTTTAATCCGCAACTTTGGCACCAATCAATTATCCACATCAGTCCCTTCTGTAATATGATAACATTGTTGGGGAACCCTATGATTGTGCCAGGTTTGCAGTCATGTGCAAACCTTGTAAGCCACAGGCCATCTAGTTTTGTCTGCACTTCAGAAAAATAGATTCCAAACAGTAGAAGGCTTAGCACAGATCATTGTGGTACTCCACTGGTAACTAGTCTACTGGTGGAGTAGAACTCCCCAAGTTTGACAGTGTGTATTTTGTTGGTGAGCCAGTTAGCTACCCATCTAGTGATGTATGGCTCATTCCCCAGCTGGGAAAGTTTCTCAATGATTCCCAAGTGGGTAATTGTCAAAAGTCATGGCTGACTCAAAATAGGTAATCAAGATAAGTGGTATGTACTGCTTTGCCCTCATACAAGGCTTCGGTGGGATTCTGAAAGAAGTCTATTAGGTTTAATAAGCAAGATGTACTGAGTTGAAGTTTGCCTATGTCCTTATTGATAAGGTTCATGATGGTTCTTTCCCTGGTCTTGCAGATAAGGCTAGTTAGGCTTATGGGTCAATAGTTCCCAGGGTCAGTTTCTGGACTCTCTTTGTGCAAGGGGATAACTGTTGCTGTTCTCCACTCTGCCAGAAAAAAGCCAGTGCTTAGGCTATTTTGTTTTGCAATAAAAAATATTAAAATAAATGCTATATGTAGTTTCCTGATAGACTGATTTTATATATAAGTTGTAGCAAATCATCACTTAAATTTTATATGCAATTATAACTTTTCCTGTTGTAAGCCTATAATGGAGTGTAAATAAATGTTTAGCTTTGTATCTATCAGGATAAGATTAATGATAAACTTAGAGTATTTGTTTAGTAAATTTTCATTTAGCAGACTTCAGTACCATTAACTTCTAAAACAGATCAGATGCACATCTTATATAAATTAACATTATTATTATTATATATCACTACATTCCCCAACACATACTTAATTTCCCCACTACCTCCAAATTTAAACTCCTTCTTAAAGAACAGCTTGACACCAAATGCCTCTGTTCTTGTATCACCCCGGGATAAGCATTTTTTTCTCATTCAGTATTAGCTGACATTTCCTTCTCTCAAACTTTCATATACTTATCTCTTCTTACACTCGACATTTCATACATATCTCTGTAGGTGGTGTCGATCCCAAGCCCCTCTCCCTCAACACCAGGTGTTTCTGTGACACCTATACACACTGAAACTGCACCTATTACATACCTAATTAACTATGCTTTATATGTACTTTTAAATGAAGACGTATATTCTCTTTCTTTACTGTGTTTATGGTAATTACAGTTCTTACTGTGTTTATTGTAAATTAGTTTCTATTTTTTTATCTGTATTAACTGTATTACTATAATTTGTCATTGGAGCTTTTCTCCCCGGGCCTCCACTTAAAATGGATTAGTAGCCCAGTCAGATTATCCCAGAAAACAAATGTAAGATAAAAATAAAATAAATATTATGATATACCTCAGCATGTAAATATGGTCCTTTCAGGTTACAGCTAATGAAGGTTGTGGGTTCAAGTCCCCTAGGAGTAGAATATCAGTGCATCAATAGTTTGGCAGACAGAGCAGAGAAATAAAGCTGTGACTTGTTAATGAACTACTTCCTGTGAAAGGATACAAATTTGGAAACTTTGTATCTACATCTGCCTAGTGTGTGACCTTGAAGAAGTCACTTAACCTGATAATGCTTTGAGTTAATTTGGCATTTGGGCTGGGTTTCCTAATTCTCTCCCAGACTGCATGTCTGGTAACTATGAACTTGTCATTACAATTAAACTAGTGGCAAGGACATGTGGCAAAAGAAAGATGTTGCTCCTTATGCTGACAGCCTAAAGACCTGTTTGTGGACAACAGCTGTGAGTGAGTCCATAACAGTATCGCTAGAAGCTTTCCATGCCATGTTACTAATTTTATATGTGAAGACAGAGAAAGAGGTGATCCTCCAAATTTCACTGAAGCATTTACAGAGACAATTGCTGTAAAGAAGACACTGGTATGACAGGAGTCTGCTGAGGTGATGAAAAATGGCATTCGGATCCTAAAGGTGCTATGCAGTTAAGAGTGGGTTGGTTTCTCAGAAAGGGATGAGGAAAGTTAGCCTTAACTAGGGAAACTGAAAGGTGATAAGAAGAATAACGTTTTTCACAATGTCATAAAATCACTAAGCCAAAAAATCAGAAACGTTGCTTAATTTGGATAAAAATATATGAGAGGCTATGAAAGTCATGCAAAGTACATGAAACACTGGCAAGCAGAAAAAGAATTCAAAGTACTTACAAACAGAGGAACAAACTATACAACAGAAGGAAGAAACTGCTGCAGAAAAGAAGAAAATCCCAGGATGCAAAAAACTCCCTCTCCAGCCTCAGTAAGAAGCTGAGATCCCTCATAAAATCCTCAAAAGCTAGTTACGAAAATAAAATTGCCTAAGATTCCAAAGACAACCACAAGGCATTCTATAGTTATGTCAAGAATCTAAATGGCAATGCTCAAATCTGCTCCGAGCTACAACAGAATGGCATTAAATATATTGATCCAAAGGATCTTGCCAATATCCTGGCAGATCGATTTAGTGCCAACTTCACTCACCTCTCACCCCCTAAAGGGCCCATCTCAATACCAAACGATTGCCAAATTCCTATAATCACAGCCACACAGGTAGAAACAGCACTCTCCAAAGCTAAGAATACAGCATCCATGGGACCAGATGACATCGCAGGCTGTGTACTACATGAACTAAAAAATGAACTGGCACCCCACCTAAGTGTCATGTTTAATCATAGCCTCACCTCAGGCTTCGTGCCCACTGAGTGGCGCACAGCTACAGTTATCCCGATCCACAAGGGAGGATCCACCTTGGATCCCGGGAACTACCTTCCCATCAGTCTGACAAGCCTGATCTGCAAGGGCATGGAACGCATTATCATAGGTTCATAGGTTCATAGGTTCATACTAGGCTATCTGCCCAAGGGCATTTATAAGCCTAGCCCATAGTTATTTGGCTTTTGCCACCCCTTTAGTTTGAATAAAACTATGCCTATTATTTTGCTGTGCCTCTGTCAAGCAGTGACACTGAAGTAATCCCTGGGGTATATCTGCGATCCCCCATCCATTGGTCAAGATTCCTCTTGAACAAGGCCAGCGAGGTGCTCTGCCTCACATGTACCGGGATTTTGTTCCACAGCATAGGGAGTCTCTGGGTGATGAATCTGTCCCTCCAGCACGTTCTATTAATAACCGTGTCAAGGTTTAAGTCTCCCACCCTTGTGGTTCTGAGGGATCTAGATTTTTTGAGGTGAAGCATATTCATCAAATCAGGGTTTGACATGGCCTTATATGTCACGCACAGGTCACCTCTGAGCAAGCGGTATGAGACTAAATAGAGCTGGAGTTCTTTCAGTCGGGCAGCATAAGACATATTTTTGAGACCCTTTATCCTTTTGGTGAGGAACTTTTGGGGCCTTTACAGCTGCTGCAGGTGTCGGGTCAGATACATTCCGAATGGGGCATTGTACTCAATCATAGGTCTAATGAGTGATGAGTACAGGGGGACAATGACCTCCCTTGATCTAGATGTGAATCCCTTCATGATCAGGTGGGCAATGTAGAAGGTTTTCCTAACTACTTTAGCAACATGAGTGTCAAACGAAAGGCTACTGTCAACCTGGGTCCCCAGATCCCTGATGACTTCTTCTGTGCTCAATGGTTTGCCACCTATATGGTAGCTAGGGGTAACCTTGTTTTTCCCGAAGGGTATGACTATGCATTTCTTGGCATTTAACTTTAGGCCATGGCTCTGGCACCAGTTATCCGTTTCTGTGAGGCCCTTCTGAAGGATATCTGTGTCAGATGTGTTTTCGACTATGGCGCCCAGTTTGCAGTCATCTGCAAACATTGTCAGCCATAACCCTCCTGTGTTTGCTTGTACTTCAGAAAAGTAGATGCCGAACAAGAGTGGACCCAGGACTGAGCCCTGTGGGACACCACTTGTGACAGGCTTTGAGTCTGACATGGCTATAAGTTCATAGGTTAGTACTAGGCTAACTGCCCTTGCAAGCTATTGTAAAGCTAGCCAATTATCCTTGTGAGGCCCAAACCCTGCACCTTGTCTTTATAATGCAGTCACTTTAACCACTAGGCCACTCTCCCAGCCCTGGAATGGAATGCATTATCATGGAACTTATAAACAAAGGCATTGGCAACCTCCAGACACTGGACCCCACTGAGTTTGGGTTTGTAAAGGGCTGATCTTGTCTCCTGAATCTGATTGACTTCTTTGAATTGGTCTCCAGAGCTGTGGATGAGGATAAGGAGGTCCACATAGCCTATCTGGACCTTGCCAAGGCCCTCGACACCATCCCCCACTCTGGAATCATAGATAAACTTAATAAGCTGGGAATAAATCACTACATCACTCGATGGGTTGCCAACTGGCTTACTGACAGAACCCAGACTGTAAAAGTAGCTGACTCCAAATCCAGCTACAGACATGTGAAAAGTGGAGTACCTCAGGGTTCAGTCCTGGGACCAATCTTGTTTCGCATCTACTTCTCTGAAGTACAGGCCAACACTAAGGGACTCTGGCTAACAAAGTTTGCAGATGACTGCAAACTGGGAGCCATTATTGAATCCCCAAATGATGTGGATATTCTACAAAAAGGCCTTACAGAAACAGATGCCTGGTGCCAGAGCCATGGGCTCAAGCTTAATGCCAAGAAATGTATAGTCAACCCCTTTGGAAAAAAACATGTACCCATGAACTACCACATAGGTGGCAGGACACTAAACATCGAAAGTGTGATGAGAGACTTAGGGACACAAGTGGACAGTGGTCTCACTTTTGATAACCACATTGCCACAACAGTCAGGAAATCCTTCTACATGGTACACCTCATCACTAAGGGCTTTTCATCCAGAAAAAAGGAGGTCATTGTCCCACTGTACTCATCCCTCATTAGACCCATTATAGAGTATAATGCCCCATTTGGAATGTACCTAACAAGACATCTGCAACAGCTGCAAAGGCCACAGAAATACCTCACTAAAAGAATCACAGGCCTAAAGCAGATGCCGTATGCTGACTGTCTAAAAAAACTCCAGCTACACTCTGTGGCATATTGTCTACTCAGAGGCGATCTCTGCTTAACATACAAGGCCATGTCAAACCCTGAGCTGTTGGACATGCTCCACTTAAAGAAATCCCAATCCCTCAGAGCCACACACTCCAGGGATCTAAACCTTATCATCACAATGAACAAAACATGCTGGAGGGATAGGTTCCTGACATAGAGACTCCCCATACTCTGGAATAGACTGCCCATACATGTCAAGCAGAGCACCTCATTGGCCCTCTTCAAAAGGAACCTTGATGATTGGATGGGAGATAGGAAATTCACCCCAGGGAACATGTCAGTCGCCCTGCTAGACAGGGGCCCAGAGAAGTAAATATTGTGGGAAAAAATTTCCAGGGAATTATTATGGCTAGGCTTGCATAGGCCTGAGGGCCGATAGCCTAGTACCAACCTATGAACCTATGAACCTATGAACAGAGTACTGCTCAAGGTTTTACTATTATTGTTCTGCATAATTTTAATTTATGAAGTGGTATACAAGGAGATATGGTTGAAATTTGTTTGAAAATTATTACTAGTAGTTGTGTAAACCTGAATCAGTCTGAGGAAGTCATTACAAGTGACAAAAGAGCTTACTGTTTAATGTACTGTTCATTAAATGCTTTTTTGGGTAATTCCAGCAGTCTTTTGTATTTTTCTGATTTGCTCTCGAAAGCCTAATGGACAGATATTTCAAAGTAAGAAAACCTGAGATGCATTGTAAATATTTATTTTATTTGCTATTTAGTTACTGGGATAGACCAAAGACCATTTTCAGTCATGATCCACAAACAGCATGAATAATCAAGAACCATACAATATGTGATGTCCCCTCTGAACTAGTAATCAAGGAGCGTGAATTCTTACCACTGACACTGGAGAGGGACATTCACTTGGAACAAAAAGGAAAATACTTAGTGTTTCCAGATGCAGGTCTCTGCATTAACCACAATTTCTTTTAAGAACACACAGGGAACACACTCAGCTCAGGGAGTGGGTTTCTCTCTCTGTCCCTCCCCAGGTCCACAATAAGGATCCCCACTGGCACAGCTGCCAAGGTACATCCCACCGAGTGTACAAGTCATGTCCTCCACCACTGTCTCTGTGAAACCAGTGCTTTGTGACCCTTCTCCAAGTAGTTGACAGACACACTCTGAGATTTGATCTGCACGTGCATACACACATACACACACACACACACACACACACACACACACACACACACACACACACACACACACACACACACCCTGGGAAAGGCTGGCACAGGTTTACTAGCTTTGCTCCCTTCTGACCAGACTATGAGGTAGTTACTGCCATCAGACAGTCCTAAGCCATCTAATCTAAGGCTCTTACAAGGGTAGCCAATAATACTGAGTAAAATTAATCTGAATATGAATGGTAGTTTGACCAGTGCAATAAGGCTTTCAAGAGTGGCCACAGAGTCACCAAACCAATATGAGTACTCTCAAAGGTTAATATACTCTCTAAAGGGCCAGCCAAAATGAAAAGTTTAAATATATTTAATAATAAATAATAAAAGAACATGTAAATACTAAATATCTGTTTACAGGCAACCCATAAATGGTTCATCTTCCCGGACACTGCTTACACTTATCAAGGGCATCAGAACTTGTCAGAGATTTGGGCTGCATGACTAGGCTTAAAAAGGCCCTTGTGGTCATTAACCTAGTTAACACCTATGCACCTATACACAATAAACTTCAGAGATTCAGTCACAGGAAATATTAAAAATAACATGGGTGGACAGGTTCACACAGTTACAGAAAAACAATACTTAAATAATCTCACTAAAGTTTCCTGACTGATCTCAAGAGTTACTATGCCCTGGTCACTTACTAGAGCAAGGCAAGATGAAATAGGTGAGTGATTCTTTGATGTCAGGTTCCATAAACAGACTGTCTTAAGACTTCAGTCTCAACTAATATTAAAACATTATTTTTGTCCTAGATTGCAGAATGTTATCACATACATCTGGTCATCTAACTACTGTTTCCCATGCAACCCCCCCACTGCTAGAAACTGCCAACACTCCACACTCCCACTCCACAAGGGGGGATCCACATTGGATCCAGGGAACTACCGTCCCATCAGTCTGATGAGCCTGATCTGCAAGGCCATGGAATGTATTATCATGGAACTTATAAACAAAGACAATGGCAACTTTAAACACTGGACCCCACCCAGTTTGGATTCGTGAAGGGCCGATCCTGTCTCCTGAACCAGATTGACTTCTTTGAATCAGTCTCCAGAGCCATGGATGAGGGTAAGGCAGTCCACACAGCCTATCTGGACCTCACCAAGGCCTTTGACATCATCCCCCACTCTGGAATCATAGACTTACTAAGCTGGGCATTAATCCCTACGTCACTCGATGGGTTGCTAACTGGCTTACTGACAGAACTGACACAGTAAAAGTAGCCGACTCCAAATCCAGCTCCAGACAAGTGACAAGTGGAGTACCTCAGGGTTCAGTCCTGGGACCGCTCTTGTTTGGCATCTACTTCTCTGAAGTACAGGCCAAAACTAAGGGGCTCTGGCTAACAAAGTTCACAGATGACTGCAAACTGGGAGCCATTATTGAATCTCCAAATGATGTGGATACTCTACAAAAGGGCCTTACAGAAGCAGATGCTTGGTGCCAGAGCTATGGGTTCAAGCTCAATGCCAAGAAATGTATAGTTATGCCCTTTGGGGAAAAAACATGTACCCGTGAATTACCACATAGGTGGCAGTACAGTAAACACCGAAAGTGTGATAAGAGACTTAGGAACACAGGTGGACTGTGGTCTCACCTTTGATAACCACATCGCCACAGAAGTCAGGAAATTCTTCTATGTGGCACACCTAATCACGAAGGGCTTTTCATCCAGAAAAATGGAGGTCATTGTCCCACTGTCCTCATACCTCATTAGATCCATTATAGAATACAATGCCCCGTTTGGTATGTACCTCTCAAGATATCTGCAATAACTGGAAAGGCCACAGAAATACATCACTAAAAGAATCACAGGCCGAAAGCAGATGCCCTACACTGACCGTCTTAAAAAACTCCAGCTATACTCTGTCGCATATCGTCTACTCAGAGGCAATCTCTGCTTAACATGTAAGGCAATGTCAAACCCAGAGCTGTTGGACTTGCTACACTTAATCCCTCAGAGCCACATGCTCCAGGGATCTAAACCTTGTCATCACAATAAACAAAACATGCTGGAGGGATAGGGTCCTGACCCAGAGACTCCCCAGACACTGGAATAGACTGCCCATACATGTCAAGCAGAGTGCCTCCTTGGGCCTCTTCAAAAGTAACCTTGACGATTGGATGGGAGAAAGGAAATTCACCCCGCGGATGATGTCAGTCACCATGCTAGACAGGGGTCCAGGGAAGTAAATAGTGTGAGAAGAAATAACCAGGGAATTGTTATGGATAGGCTTGTATAGGCCCTAGGGCCAATAGCCTAGTACCAACCTATGAACCTATGAACATTTATCCCCTATGTGTCAATAATACACAAGCACACACACACACACACACACACACACACACACACACACACACACACACACACACACACACACACACACACACACACACACACACACTTGTTAAGATCTGATGCAGCTCCTGAAAGTCATACAACCATAAAACACTTCCACTCTTCCTACAGGAGCTAAAAAAACACATTTCTTATAAACATTGCACCTCTGGCTTCATTAAAAACTCTGAGATAACATCTTTATAGCTAGGCCCAGTGATTTAATTTGTTACTATTTTTAAAGTTTGAGATTAGCCTCTTCACTTCCAGTATCCTCTGTTAAAGTGTATACATTTAAACAGTTACAATAATGAATGTATATTACTTTTTCTGTCCAGTAGGGCACACTGTTAATACATTTTTAACACAAGCAGCTTTACAAATATATTTTTCAACACAAGTATCTGTACAAATCAGTTTGATATACAAATGTCAAATAATTCTTTACAAAATCCGAGCTAGCTGTGCTGGTGTATGTTACACATCCACTGCCTACTTCTCCTGGCTCTGCTGGTAATACCTCACATCATCACACAATGCATAAGAACAAATGTAAAATTAAATGTTTTAAAGGGTCTTGGAACAAATGGATACTAGTTACAGATAATTATGCTTGCGACAGAATCAAATTTACAAAGAAACATTGCAGTAGCAGCTTTACCAGTAAAGCCAATGTTCTTTACAGTATCTATCTATCTATCTATCTATCTATCTATCTATCTATCTATCTATCTATCTATCTATCTATCTATCTATGTGTGTGTGTATTAAAAATTTAGTTTGAATTTCAACATTTAAGGAAACAAGTAGGACAATATTTATGATAATGAACATGATCGTCTGTCATTCGTAATATGCTGTTAGAATTCAATATTTTGCAGTGACTGTATCGCTGGAGAGTGTACATTGTCTGATAAAAAATATGGTGAATTTAACCATTGTCCCTAATGTACTTACACTCAGTTTCATTGGACAAGTGTTTGGAGAAGGCCTTTGTGAAGAGATTTTTGGCCCCTTACTTTAAGTAGGAATCTATTCCATAATGCTGTGCCTAGTTAGGAGGAGGCATGTTCTCCAGTTACTGTTTTACATGGAGTTCTGCTTAATGTGATAGCTTTCTCCTGGGTGCTTCTTTGGGACTATACCTGGTCTTGGATGGGTAGTTTCTGTCTTAAAGGTATGCACTAATCACTGGGTTAGCATTTTATGACAAAGACCACCTAGGAAATAAGTTGAGCTTTTGGTGACTGGAACAATCTGTTGAGTCTGTGCAGATTATTGATGCCCTGTTTAATATGTACTAGGTTGTAGGCACATTACTAAATGACTGCATTGTCCTCTACAGCTCAGGTAGCCATTGAGGAGAATTGTCTCCTATACCATGGCAGAATGGAACGGCTTTCCAGGTGTAGGGATGTGTATGCCTTTTTGTTATTTAAATGCAGTTGCTATGGAGTCTTTTGCATTACTGTATTATTTCTGTGGCAGCAATATGCACATCAGTCACCCTGAGTGTGGTAATTGTGGGTACATGTATACTTATTGACACTGAGGCATATAGGCTATTCTGTGCACACCTGAGCAGTCATACTAGTAGCATCTGTGATAGGTGCAGTTGTAGACCTTTACAGCTGCAAGATTACATTAAATGATACACACAAGATGAGACGTGGTCAGTGATGCACAATGCTATTCCAGCAATTCATAGTTAAAAGTAGCAGTCCTACACTCTAGCACATTTTCTAGAGCAGGGAAAACACAGTTTATTTTGACCATATTGTTCAGATAATACATCATAGCATAGTGTCCTTTACACATCAGACAGCTGTGCATCTCATTAGTTTATTATTTTTACTATTTCATTATTTTGACATTTGTTGACTGGGTTGGTTCAACTGGGCAGCTGCTTCTTTTCAGGGAAGACCTGAGGAGAAAATCTCCATAATTATACATGCATGATATAGACAGAAGAATACCATAGGTCACAGTACAATTGCTTTCTATACTAATACAATTATTAAAAGATTTATAACAAAAGTAGGGATCCTTAAACATTTCTGAAGATACAAATAAACCATAAGAGTATACAGTTGCATTCCATACAAAAACATCAAATGATTACAAATAGCATGAAGTAAGATCAGCATAGAATATGACATCATATCAAGATCTGAGAAGAAAGTTATATAGCCTATTCATAGGATCATAGGAGGTTACTAGGCAAATGGCACTAGGGCCCTTACAAGCCTAGCCAAGAGTTAATCCGCAAAAATAAACCTCAGTCAGCACCTGTCACCCCTGTCAATGAGGGACATAGGTGGAGCCCCTGGGATGAATTTGTGGTTTCCCATCCACTTATCAAAGTTGTGCCAGAAGAGGGTTAGTGAGTTGCTCTGTTTGGCATGTATGGAAAGTCTATTCCAGAGACGGGGCAGCCTCTAGGAGACAAACCTGCCTCTTCATCAGGTTTTGTTAATGTCACATATCAGGTTCAGGCCTTTTGAGTGGGTAGTCCGTGAGGAGTTTTACTTATGGATATGGAGCATGTCTAGTAGAACAGGGTCCAAGATTGCCTTGTAGGCAAAAGACAGATCACTTCTGAGCAATCTATATGAAACCAAGTAGAGTGATAGTGATTTGAGCCTGTCTGCATAGGACAGGTGTTGGAGGCCATGGATTCTCTTTTTGAGGTATTTCAGTGCCCTTTACAGTTGGTCCAAATGTTTGGAGAGGTACATCCCAAATGGAGTGTCATACTCAATTATTGGTCTAATGAGGGAGGAGTATAGAGAGGTAATAACCTCCTTTTTTCTGGATGCAATCCATTTACTTATGAGATGAACCAAGTAAAAGGCTTTTCTGACCATTGCTGCTACATGATGGTCGAATGTGAGGTTGTTAGCAACCTGAGTGCCCAGGTCTTTCACCACAGGTTGTGTGCTTAGGGGGTTGCCATTGATGACAATTTTGCCGAATGGTATTGTGATAAACCAAGATGCTGCCATCCCAGCTAGCTAGAATTTTGTAAATAATTATATATCACTTGAAAATATTAATATGATTTATATAGAAATGTGACACTGCCAGCTCAGCTAGATAGAATTTTGTAAATAATCCTATGTCATTTGTAAATATGAATATGATTTGTATTCTTGTCTTATGCATGTAAGAAAACTGTATTATCTGCTGACTTTCAAAAATGTAACCACAGTGCAACCTGCAGGAAAACAGCAGAAATGTATATAAACTATATGCCAATGCAAATGTATGTTTTCATAGTAGAAGTTGGAATATACAGAGTTAACTTGCAAAACTATAAAAAAAAGTTGATAAGTAAAGAGTTTTATGATGTGTTATGACATCAGTTTATCTCAGCTAAGAGACAGGATGTCTAGGCTAGGGGCTTATTTCTATTGTCTGGAAACAGAGGTAATTACAGGTTTCCAAGGTAATTGTTTTACGACTTTCAGATTCAGGCAAGCTTCTAAGAGAGAATTGTCAGCTTCTGAGAGAGAAGTATTTTTAACAGAGACGTTAAAATTTAAGTTCCTGCTAGCCTGGGAAACTTAGCAGAGGTGACAAGAATGATATAATCTGAGATAATTCAGCAGCAATGTGTATTATTAATTTAAGAACTATATCAGAGAGAAAGTCTGTGCATTTTGTATTTTGCTCTGGATCTGACAACATCACCACCACTTTGCCTTGCTCTGTATGTATGTTATTTAGAACATAATTTATTTTAGAGATAGATAGGAATATAGCAAGATTAGTTAGATGTTTCCTGTATTTATGTGAGACTGTCCTGCTATGTTATTTTAAAGTATTTCCTGTGATTGTGAACTTTATTGTTGTTGTGTTGAGTTAATGAGTATTGTCTTGTGCTTTTATTATTTATTATTAAATATATTTAAGCCTTTTAATTGTGGCTGGTTTTATGTAGAGATATTTAAGCTCTTAGAGTACTTGCATGTATTTGGTTATACTATATAGGCCACTCCAATAGCCTTGCTGTTGGTAACACATACCATCTGGATAACAGTAACATTACACAGTAGAATTGGCATCCTTTGTTAAGGGCCTTTATTGTAGCTGATAAGGGTGGTTGGTAGCAAGTGGTACTACTGTATAGTCTGGGCAGTAGGAGGCATAGCTAGAGAACCTGTGACAGCCTTCCCCAGGAGTGTCTGTGTGTTTATATATAAATCAAATCTCAAAGTGTGTGTGTGTTTGTGTGTGTGTGTGTGTGTGTGTGTGTGTGTGTGTGTGTGTGTGTGTGTGTGTGTGTGTGTGTGTGTGTGTGTGTGTGTGTGTGTGTATGTGTGAGCTACCTGGGCAGAGACACGAAGCACTGGTTGGACTGAGAGGGTGCTATAGCTTTTCTTTTGACCACTTGGCTGAGATCTTAACCCTATAGCTGTGCCAGTGTGGAGGCTTATTGGGGATCGGAGAGAGAAGGAGAAACCAGCCACAGACTGACTGTGATCTCTGTATGCTCTTATGGGAAACTGTACTTTACTGTGTGTGCACTTGTCATCCTCCCAATGTCCACGTCCCTCACTGGTGTTAGTGGTGAAGACTGAGGCTCCTTGATTACTGGGCCAGTACAGGGGCATCAGAGGTGTGTTGATACATTTTCTTGCATTTGGATTGAGGCCATGACTTTGGCACTAGCCATTAGTTGCTGTGAGACCCTCTTGCCATATGTTAATATAATTTGGGGAGTCAATAACAGTATCCAACTTACAGTCATCAGCAAATTGGTCAGCCACAGGCCTTTTGTTTTTGCCTGTACTGCTGAGAAATAGATGCCAAACAGGAGTCCCAGTACAGATCCCTGGGGAACTCCACTAGTGACAGGCCTGCTAGCGGAGGTGGAGGTGCCTATTTTGATTTTGAGGATCCTGTTAGTGAGCCAGTTGGCCATCCACCTGATAAGATAGGGATTTACGCCAAGTTGTGTTAGATTTTCAATGATGCCCGAGTGGGGGATTGTGTCAAAGGCCTTGGCCAAGTCAAGCTAAGCTGTATGTACTGACTCTCCCTCATCCAGGGCCTTGGTGACAGTCTCAAAGAAGTTGATCAGGTTCAATAAGCCTTGATGAATCCAAATATTTTGCGGAAATAGGTGCAAGGTTTATAAAGAATTAAGGTGATGAGTAGAAAGAAGGCAAGGGAGAGGTAGATTAGGTTGGGTCATTACAAGATCAAGTCCAGGAGTTTAGTAGGGTGCATTTTAATGTTTTTTTTTTAAACAATAAGTGTCAGGAGTCAGTCTTACATGTAGGGGCAGTTTATTCCAGACTTTGGCAACTGACTGATTATAGAGAAGTTTGCCAGTGATTTTATTAGATTTACATATCTCAAGGAGGTGTTGATCAGAACTGCGGAGTGTCCGGTTTGGAGTGTAGAGGGAGATGAGTATTGCAAGAGCAGGACATAAACTGGGTCAGTTAAGGATATTGTGAGTCATCTGTAGCTGAGGCAGAAAGAATTGCTGTCGCAATTCAGGCCATGGAAGGTTTTTTTTAGAGAAAGGCAATGGTGTGAGTGATAAGGTTTAATTTTTTTTTTTTTTATTTTAACATTTGTTAACTGGGAAAGTCCGACTTGGAATGAAGCCAATTTTCAGTGGAGGCCGAATTTGATGCAAATTGAGCAATTTTATTATAAGTGAGTTCCAGCTTAGCCAAGAGATTAGCTTGTAAGTTAGTGAGAGTTGGAGTGGCATATAAAAGGGTGGGTAGGAGACAGGCCAGAGAAATAGAGACCTTAGATTCATGTGTGAGGAATGCTTTTGTGTCTATAGAGTAGGCCTATTTTTTGATGGGTCTTTTTAATGCAGTGTTGAATGTGAAGATCAAATTTTAATTGGTCATCTATTATGACCCTAGTATTTAGTGTAGCTATATACATTGATAGTTGTGTTGTTGAGGGAAGAGACAGTGAAGGCATCTTTTAGGTGTTGTACAGATTTTGGGAGGAAGAGGAGACGTTTGGTTTTATTAGGGTTGAGAAGGAGCTGTTTGGAAGTTAGCCATTTTTCTACTGAGTGAAGAGATTTTTGAATGAGGGAGGCACACACATGGCACAGATGTCGCTCCCAATCAAGGAGGGCTAGAAGAGTGTTGAGGGTTTTTTTTGTTTAGGCTGTGAGCATTGTGCATTAACTCCTGAAGGTTGCTTGTGTTCTTTTTCACTATGTTAGTAATTTTGTGTTTTTGGCATTGCTTTGAAATGCACTAAGGGTGTGGATAAAATTTTAGCCAGTACCCAAAAGCCTAAAGTGGGACACGTGAAGCCCATCCTTGGCAAAAACATGAGACAATACCCACTCTATCTTCCATCCTAGTGTGATCATCCCTTTTATGTACTTGATCTCACTTATTTATTGTGTGACCCCCCCCTTCCCCTATTGCCTATGACTGTAACTGTAATGACTTCAACCACCTGTTTTCCTTGTGTGATTTCCTTGGATTGTTGCCTCCTGTTTCCTATGGTGCTGTAGACCCACTTCCTTCTCTTAGTTTGCTCAAAAAAGCAGATTTCAGCAAAGCATTGCCCCCTTTAAGGTAGCATGTTGCTTGTCTCATGTTTTAGCTTCTTACAGCATGTGGTCAAGTGGAGACCTATACCCTCTCTAAAGTGAGCACTTTTATTACATGTGACTGTACTGCTATTATCGCAGCTTTTTGTCCCTCACTGCAGGTGCTGCTATGGGCGAAAATGGGATTTAAAATGATCTGCAGCTTGAACATCAAGTTTTCATGTGATTAATTAAAATGAGCTCTGAGATGCTTTATATTCAGATCAGAACTTGCAGCAGGCTAACCACCATTGTGGTCAGCATGTTGATGACTTCTAGTGTAAGGGTGTTACAGATTTTAAAGCTGCAAACCACTTCAACCTGCCACACTTATTTTATCTGAAACTCATAAGACATCAAGAACTTTTAAGTTTGCCTGCTTAAAGGTGTAGATGGCTAGACATTGCATGGTTCCTGTGATTCCTTGCCTAATATGTTCCTGTGTTCCTACCACAGCAGCAAAAGTTCCATTTACTGAAATAAAATGTGTGGAAATATTGTTTGTTACAACTTTCAAAGCTGTATAACACTTCATGTATCTATGTTTTTTCTTTTAACTAGGAGTACATTGCAGAAGCTAAAGCTTCATATGTAACACAACAGAAGGGTCCAGTTTCTATAGTTATAACAAAGTAAGTATATGTTTTTAAAATGGATGCCAAGAATAACTCCTCAAGCTTCAGCTTGCTCCACCAACAAGGTGAAGGTTTTGATATCTGTTTCTTTAAAATATTAGAAGCCTGGTATGATTGCAGACCTAATCTTAATTTTCTACATCTATTTTGTCCACGTTTAAGTAGAACGGGAGCACTCTGTGTACTACAAAAGATGGTACACACTTTTCAGTCACCAGGAATGCACATTTTATTCATGTACTATCTTGAATTCAATGATCTATGTAACACAAAGTATTACGGACATTTTACTGAACATAACCAATTTGTTAATGTATTTAAGAAATGGAATTAATTCACTCTGAGAGTCAAGCTCAAGTTGTGAATGTCATGAATCCATTTCAAGATCACATTAGCATGTAGTAACGATCTAGTATCTGATCATATCTCTTTGTTGTACATGGAGTTTTACCTGTCTCACTGTACTACAAGTAAAACAAAGAAAGAAATGGAAAAAAACGTGGTGGAGCAGGAAGTGTTTTATATCTTTGAAACCTGTAACACATTTAGAGGTGACACAAGGACACTAACCTGAAGCATAATGTGCCTCAGATAACCCAAGAGATGAAAGCTTTAAGACACTTGACTCTGTTTCACTTGTGTGTGTGTGTGTGTGTGTGTGTGTGTGTGTGTGTGTGTGTGTGTGTGTGTGTGTGTGTGTATGAGTAGAGAGATATTAAAGGTGTTAATATTCAAAATTCTCACAGTGCTGTTCTATAATAGCTGCAGTTAAGCCAGTTTAAGACCCAGTCATAAGAATCTGCACAGCAAGTAAGGTTGCATTTTTGTTGAAGAATTTGGGAAGTAATACAAATAACATTAATTTCCTCCGAAGTTGCCAACATTAAAAATCTGGAGGAAGACTCCTAAAAAGTAGGTATATCTCAACAAAAAAGTCTGGGCAGCTAATTAGCATGAAATTTATGTACCCAATACTCTTCACATTTCTGAGTAGGACTGTGGGATTCCAGCACTTTGAGACAAACACACGCACACGCACGCACATGCACACGCACACGCACGCACATGCACACGCACACGCACACACATGCACACGCACACACACACACATGCACACACAAAAAACAGAGTGACAAATGCAGTCAGAATAATTGTGCTTCTTTTTTTTCAGAATATATTTTAACTATGACTAACTAGTAAAAGTAACTGGTATAAAAATAAAATATTACATTTTTCATTAAAAAATAAAATCAATAACTTCTTCTTTGCCTTTGGTCTGGTAATTCTTAAGTACAGAGAAAGCAAAATGAAAACTCCAGCAAAGCTGGAACTTCCACTGAGTGACCTCCCAAACCTCTTGTATCAGAGGCACATGGGATATATGCAAATGATCCTTATTAACATCAGCTGTTTCAGCTAATTGGTGATTCTGAATGACCATGACTTGTTTTGTCGTTTTAATAGACAATTTCAGGCAAATAAAGCCAAACCCCACTAGCTGTGAATATGCATATTCCGGCCTTGTTGTGACCTCATCAGCGCAGCACAAGCAGAGTGTTTGACTAAGCATTAGAAACACAGGGCTGTGTTGATGTTCGTAAGGCTCATTTTCATATATCCCATGTGCCTCAGATACAAGAGGTTTGGGAGGTCACTCAGTGGAAGTTCTAGCTTTGCTGGAGTTTTCATTTTGATTTTACTGATTGGTTTTTCAGCGACCTTCTCACTTATTGTTTAAGTACAGAGAAAGGAATGAAAGCTCTAAACTGTGTATGTTTCTAATAAACACTAAAAAAAGCCAAGACTGAAATTAGGACATACATTTTGTGGGCCAAAATGTATAAGAATAATGTTATACCTTTATTTTGGGTGGTTGGTTTGGAAAAAAATTAAAAAGGGGTTTAGGAAGAAGGGAATAATTAAAAAGGTTTTGGGGTTAATATTAAAAAAAATTTTTCAAAAAAAAAAGGTGGCTTTTCCCCCAAAAAAAAAAATAAAAAAAAAAAACCCCCCCCCCCCAAAAAAAATTAAAAACCATTTTTTTTTTTTTTTTTTTTTTTTTTTTTTTCTCTCTTTTTTTTTTTTTTCTTTTTTTTTTTTTTTTTTTTTTTTTTTTTTTTTCTTTTTATTTTTTTTTTTTTTTTTTTTTTTTCTTTTTTTTTTTTTTTTTTTTTTTTTTTTTTTTTTTTTTTTTTTTTTTTTTTTTTTTTTTTTTTTAAAAAAAAAAAAAAAAAAAAAAAAAAAAAAAAAAAAAAAAAAAAAAAAAAAAAAAAAAAAAAAAAAAAAAAAAAAAAAAAAAAAAAAAAAAAAAAAAAAAAAAAAAAAAAAAAAAAAAAAAAAAAAAAAAAAAAAAAAAAAAAAAAAAAAAAAAAAAAAAAAAAAAAAAAAAAAAAAAAAAAAAAAAAAAAAAAAAGGAACCCCAAAAATAAAAAAGGGTCAATAAAAAAGGGGGGGAAAAAAAAAAAAAAAAAAAATCCACAAGCAAAGTATTTAAAATTGAATTCAAATAAAATATTCAGGGGGCAACATTAAAAATTGGAAAGGAAACCCCAAGTTATTCTCAAAAATCTTTAGCAATAGTGATTTATGAAAAAACCTCATTTCTGTTAACTTGTTTCCAGCCCTTTAACCAGCAGGCCCCTTGACAGCCAGGCATGCAGGCCCCCCTTGCCCCAGGGGCCCACCCTCACAAAAGGCTGGACAAAGCTCATGTCACTGCATGTACTTCTGCCGTGCTGATGTCAGTGCTGGAAAAATTAAACAAAAAATAGCTGGAAAGCTCGAATTAAGGGGTGCCACTCAGGAATTGTGGCAACTCCATTATTTGGACCTCAAAACCAGGGAAACCGAGAGATTCAGTACAGTTGAGAGGTACTCGAAGCACACCATTACGTTGTAAATTCCTGTCTATCACACATTCAGATTAGGTATTGAGTAAAACAATGCTAACAGTACCCCACAAACACATGTAGGTGGGCATTTGCATCCTGAGCATTCTGGACCCAGGTGTCCAGAAGTCCTTTCTTCTGCTGCTCATCTGTGCGGGAGATACCTATTGCACTGGTGAGATCATGTGCCAGTTGATCCCAGGCCTCCAACTTGTCCTCCAATCCCTAGAACTGGCCCTGCAACCATGACCCTAGACTTTAGAATGCCCAACTGCTGCACCTAGAAGCACACACCCTCTCCTACACCTGCCATACTTCTTGCACAATTCAAACTCCAACAGAACCTGCTGTATTCCCAACTAGTATGTTTAATATAGCCTGTTTTTCTGCCCTTATGCACCACTGGGCCATTTTTAAATATGTGGCTTCTTGCTTAGCACCTCGAAAACCAGCTTAACTCAGCTGAGCATTGTTTGAACTGGCAATGCTTAGCAGTGCACAAACCAGCTCAGCCAGGCTTAAACTAGCACTCAGCTTAGTTAATGTTTAGCTGATACAAAAGAAACCTGGTATAGCAGACCAAGCAGCGCTGAAACAGAGATTGTTTTAGCAGTGCTTATCTTGGCTTAGCATGGTTTAGCAGAGCTTAGCTGAGCACAGAACATCGTGATTTAAAAATAACTGCCATAATTTATATTTTGAAAAGAATTGTTTAATTTTCCTTCCCTGTATTCAAACCTCCTGCAATCGACTCGAACATCAGGCTGTGATTCTAACCACCTCTGGCTATGGGGAATGCTACTACTGCTTTTACATATACCTCTGAGCCAAGTTTAAGAACCTCCTATCAGGACTGTGCTCTCCAATCTGTAGCTCAGCTATGCTTAAAATTGACCTTTGGATTTATAATTAAAAGTATTCAGTTTCTATTTTTAGATGTCTAGCATTGATGTTCATTGCTGCACAGTGAGCATACGTAAAAATATATATATATATATATATATATATATATATATATATATATATATATATATTCCATACATTACTTTATTACACTTTGATACAGATTGCAGGAGGTGTGTTACTCATCTCCGGACACAGTAACACTGATTCAGTAACCACGTTAAACGGCTGTCCCTCAGTAACATGCCTACATTAATATGCATGGCGTAATACCAAGGGGGAACCATGTACATAGGCATGGTACCTTCTGTGTTGGCTGTATACTATTCCTACATGGATTTTATTAAATCTGGGGGGTTCCTAATTTTATGATAGCTGGTGAGTTTCACTGAATTTATGTGCTAAATAAGTAGAAAAGCTGGAAGTTTATCGCTGAGCCTATCTAGAAGACAGTCAGCATGTAAATACAGAGAAGGTCTGTTTATTAATATCCAGTCAAGGATGGATTGTGTATTTTATGTTTTATCAGTTCTATTGGGGGCTTGTATGATTTGGGTGAAGCCATGGAAGTTTATGTGATTTGAAGAGTTTTGTGAGTTACAAGTATTCCAATCTATGTTGAAATCCTCCATAAATTTACATTTGTCTGCTTCTTTCACTTGTTCAATGGACTTTGTAAACCAATGTGAATGTAACCCATTATCTTGGGTTACCATGATTAGCATTTCATCTTTTAGTTTATATTCACCTCTCCTTAACCATTCCTGCATCAAACTTTGGTCAATGTGGTTGTTTTAGGAGGTTTCTCTATCTGTTCTTGTACTTGAGGACTTTTGAATTTTCTTTCATTTCCTTCTACTCCTTTTCTTTATGATCTTTTTTGGGGGGGTTGGCACTTTCAATTGAATCCTAATTCTTGTGTAGTTCTGTTTCAGTTTCCATTCCTACTACTCCTTTCCAAAATGCTTCAGCTAAGCTAAACAAAGATGGCATCTTAGACTACTTCTCTTAATACTTTAAAACTTTCACTATGTTGGATCTTATGAGGTCAGTAAATATATATATATATATGTAGTCCCACCACTGTAGATCAATATAGGTAGTCAGTTTTGATGAGGCCCATACCTCCTTCAGAAGAAGGGATATATAATCTTGGTATGCACTGTTTTTTTATATGTCATTTAATAAGCATGATGTATTTTTTCTTGTTTTCTTGTCCAACTGATTCAGTGTCAATCACACTAGAGCTGTCAGAACAAGAAGTACAAACTGATTTATAGCTTGGACTATATTTCTAGATATAAAGGCAGTTTTCAATATTAACTTTAGTCCTCTGAACTATTTCTTACTAAACTTTATTCTCATTTGTTTAAGTTTTACTGCTGAGCATTCATCTATTCAGAAATATTTATATGCTCCCTCCTGTTCAAGTTTCTTTGTATCACATTCTTGTCCCAGGTTGATATTTTCTTGGTGATGCAGCTTTCCTTTTATAAATGTTGATTTTGCACTTTTATCAAGATCAGATGTCATTTTTATATCAACTGAGAAATGTTTAATCATTTGTAGTTGTGCTTTCAGAACTATACAGTTTTAAATAATCCAAAAATATAGATGAGATATCTTTAAACAAGGTTAATTTCTGGAATTTAAGTTGCAGCCATAGCCTAATCTTTTAAATAAATGGCTTAATTGGTTAAGGCCAAGACAAAAGAGCAGCAGTACCAAAGAATTACCCCAGTATATCCCCCTTTGAATTTTTATCCCTGGAATAATGATTATCCTTTGTCATGACTTAGTTGCAAGGAAGTTTGCCACTGATTCATAGTCATTGCAATGTAATTGGTCAAAGTAGGGTGTATGCTATACATCTGTAAGCATTCCATTATCCATGAATGTGGGATGCTGTTGAAAGCTTTTTTTAATCTATCCATGCTATACTTGGATTCTTCCCCTTTTTACAACTCTGTATCATGGCTTTATTTAACAGTAAATGATCCTTTGATGTCCTTACATTCACTGCTCCAGTATTCATTACAAATGGGGATTCCCTGTCATGAAGCCCATCATCCGGCCAGTTTACCAAAGTCTACCATTGCTTTAAGGTATGCTGAACATCACCTACACACTCCTTGAATAGTGTAGGGCATAAAGGTAATGGTCAAGTATACCATCCTCAGAACTTCTTTGCCACCAGTCTGAATGCTGTTTTTAACCATTGGTCTGTTGTTACCTACATCTGTTTTTGCCATGTTTCTGTTCACTGGGTTTTCAGTGATTAATCCTGTTTGCTGAAGTCCTCACCATTGCAGATAAGTACCAGGTGGGTTTTTTTTTTGATTATTTTGTGCTGTTTGGGGCTAATGTCATCCAGGTAGGGTAAATGCCAGTGTGGGAGACTGATTCCCCATAAAGGCTGCCGCTATAAGTGTCTTTTTTGCCTGGGTACCGCTCACGGCCATTCATCTTGTTCAATTTGTCAGGCATTTGTCCCCAAAACTCTTCGTAGTAGGTTTTCTTCCCTTTCATTATATCTTGAGGACCAACGTCTTAAGCTTCTTACTAAAGATACTATGGATGGAACTCCCTGCCCTGAGGTCAACCATCAGGGAAGAAGAAGATGCATAAGGTAAGACCGGAATCTTCTGCTGTCCAGCCTCTGCTGGGAGTTTCTCCCGAGGTTATTATGAACCATGAGGCTTGCCCGGTTGTTTTGTTAGACTCCCCTACTGTGTCTGGGTTGGAGGCCCCTGAGGATCTGGCAGGCAGCACATCCGACAAGGCTTTCCAGGCATCCATTTTGGGTGTTCAGGGGAACCATGGTTGACTGTTTCTGAGGGGTGTAGAGGGGTTCCGCAGTTTTTCTTTCTTTCTTTATTTATTTATTTATTTATTTATTTATTTATTTATTTTTATTTTACATTTGTTAACCGGGATGGTCTGACTGGACGAGGTCCATTTTCAGCGGAGGCCCGGGGAGAAAAGCTCCACATAATATAAAACCATGCAAGACAACTTTACATAAAATACAAAACATTGTTATCAACAAAACATTATCAACATTTGTTCAATAGTAAAAAGTTACATTGAGAAAAAAAAAATTAAAAATGATCATATACATACATAAGTTAACTACAAAGATAGTACCAGGCAAAGATAGGTTTCAATTAAGGATGCTGTGTTCACAGAGTGCAAAGTAGTAGGAGAGAGGTAAAAAGAGGAAGGAAGTACAGATATAGTATTATGTAATACATGAACACAGCCATGAACCCCTAAGATATGATTTAAGCAGGTTTTTGAATCGGAATTTTGAATTTAGGGAAGAGATTCCTACTACAGTTGTGGAATGCTGCACTGAGTCTGGGTCTTCTCAGGTTTCTAGGATGGATGCCTCCTTAAAAAAGAAAAGAAAACTAGTCATGTTTCTTCTGGTCCTAGGGACCCACAAAGTGAGTGGCAAGTCTTTAGTCAGGGGTTGTTTAGTGCTTTACTGTAATTAAGGCCTCCTCAAGGTCTTTCGGTTCCTGCTCCTCCGTGGTCCTCTTCTTCCGCTAAATGGCCCAGAGTATTGAATTCTTCTGAGGAAGAGTTGGGTTCTGATGCTGAATCCCTTGCTTATTCTACCCAGATTTCTTCTCCTTTAGACTGTGGATCTGAGGAGGAGGAGGACTCTTGTACTCTAGATAATCCTTCTGAGGAAATTTCCTTTGGGGACACAATCTCTAGGATGATGGAATTTCTTTAAGTGGAACTGTGCCAGGTTTTGGATATCCATAAGAGGTACTATGAGTTACTGCAGATGGAATCTCTTAAACCTGCGGCTATTCATCCTGTCTTGGCTACTTTAGTGGACATTTTTTTCCAATGCTTTTAAAGCACTGGATTCTCCAACCCCTGCTCCCAAGAAGTCTGATAGGTTTTATAGGGTGCCTGAGGATTGTTCCTTTTTGTTTAAATGTCCTGCTGCTGACCCCTCTGTTGTGTCTGTAGCCTCTGATCAGCCGTCTCAGTTGCTTCCTTCGTCCAAGTTACTGCCTTCTGACAAGGACAGTAGAACCATGGATAGGCTGGATAAGAAGGTTTGTACTTCAGCTACCCTAGCTTTTAGGGCTATTAATTATCAGACCCATATCTCTAGGTATGTCTTGGCTTCTTTCTCAGGATTGTCAGCTTCTTTCTGTTCTTCCGGACTCTGAGAGTAAATCATCTGCTCTTTTCTTGCTAGGGATTTCCTCTCAGGTAGTTTGTCATTCTATCAAATGTAGCTATGATGCAGCAGATGCCTCTTCTAGGGCTGCTGCCTTTGGTTCAGTTCTGAGGAGATATTTTTGACTTAGGCTTCAACCTTTACCCGATGATATTAAGGCTAAGTTGATGGATGCTCCTCTGGATAATAAACTTTTCTTTGGTGAACAGGCTGCTGGTTTATTTAAGTCTCTTCAGGACAAGGGGAAGGCTTTACAATAGGTTAAGCATGTCTTTGTTTCTCCTGTGCCTAAATTTCAGTGAAACTACCCTTCTAAGCCAGACTTTGTTCGTAGGCAATCTTGCCCTCCTTCTAAAGATAAAAAGGGTAGTAAACAGACTCCTCCTGCTAAGGCCACTCAGACTGCAGGGATTCTGAAGCCTTCCTTTCCTGACAAACCAGGTGTTGTCTGACTATTCACCTATCCCCAGCCACATTCCTCTTTCACTTTGCCTTTCTCTTTCTTTTCCTGTTTGGCTCCAAATCACCCAGGATTCTTGGGTTCTGTCAGTCATTCGGCAGGGGTACTTCATGGTCTGGATTTCCCACCCTCCTTTTATAGGCATTCCTCAGCCTCCTCAGGAACAATATCCTTTTTTCCCCAGAGGTTATTCGAGACCTCTTGCCTCAGGGTACTATTCAAGAGGTGCCTGTGTCCCAAAGGGGAAAGGGTTTTATTCAAGAATGTATCTAGTGCTCAGAAAAGAAGCTACTTGGAGACCTATTCTAGACCTTTCCCATCTAAACACTTTTCTGAAGGTGCCTTCCTTTTTGGATGTTGTCCTCCAGTCTCTTTTTCCTCTCTTGCTCCCTCAGGCCTTTCTGGTATCTCTGGACCTCAAGGATGCTTATCTCCATGTTCCAATCCATCCTGTTTTCAGGAGAATTTTGCATTTCTCTGTTGCTTCCTGGCATTTTCAGTTCTGTGCTTTGCCCTTTGCCCTTTCTACTGCCCCAAGGGTATTCAACAAATGCCTTGATCCTGTGATTGCCTTTTGCAGGCTTCAAGGGAACCAAATATTTCCTTATTTGGAATACCTGCTGATACAGGCATCTGCTCCAGTGGTCCTTTTGCAAAATCTTCATTTTACCATTTCTCTTCTTCAGAGCCTGGGGTTCACAATAAACTTCAAAAAGTCTTCCATGACCACTTCTCAGGATCATGTATTTCTGGGTTGCATGATTCAAACAGTGCCAGTGCTGGCATCCCTGCCTCCTCTAAAGGCATTTACTCTCATTTCTTTCTTTCAAACTCTTCTTCTCCTGGCCTCCATTAAAGTCAGGGTGTTTCTGAAAGCTCTGGGGTTCATGGCTTCCACTATTATGATGCTCCCTCTGGCAAAACTACACATGAGGAAGTTCCAGTGGTTTCTGCAGTTGGTATGGCTTCAGCATGCACATCCTCTTGACTTTCCTGTTCCTCTTCTCCCGTGTCTCAAGAAAGAACTTCTATGGTGGATTCAGCAGTTGTCTCTGAATCCAGGACTCCCTTTTCAACCTCCTCTTCCCTCTCAGGATCTGTTCACAGATGCTTCAGATGTGGGATGGGGAGCAACATTTGGTTCCCTGAGGGTTCAGGGAGTGTGGTTGCCTTGTCAGCAGAAGGAGCACATCAACATCAAATTGAAGAGGGCTCTTACGCTGGCTCTTCAGGCCTTTTATCCTCTCTTCTCTCGGGGGCCTCTCAAGGTATTCACAGACAATACCACATTCATAGGGTATATCAACAAACAGGGGGGTAGGAGATCTTACCGTCTTTGCTGGCTGGCACTTCTGGTATAGGATCTGGCTATCCAATGCCAAGTGACTCTTCAGGCAGTTTATATTCCTTCAGTTCAGAACATTGTGGCAATCTGAGCAGATCCTTCAGGCAACCCCATGAATGGATGCTTCACAGGGATGTGTTTCTGGACCTTGTTCACCAGTGGGGTACTCCTCAATTAGATCTCTTTGCCTCCCCTCTGATCAGGCAACTTCTTCTGTTTTGTGCCAGAGTCCCAAGTCCTCTGGTATGGAAGGTGGATACCCTCTCATTTTCTTGGAAGGGGATGTTTCTTTATGCATTCCCCCTCCTTCCTCTCATTACAAGAGTCCTGTTCAAGATTCAATAGGATGCTCCCAAAATCTTGTTGGTGACTCCATTTTGGCTGCGACAGCACTGGTTCCATCTACCTCTGCATCTAGTCAACGGCAATCATCAAAAGTTACCTCACAGGGTGGATCCCCTCACACAAGAAAAGGGGTCTCTCATCCATCCCTACCTGTCCACACTTCAGCTGACATTACGGGTGATAGGGTTTTGATCCCTCATAGACACCTTTTTTCTGAGGACTTTATGCAGGCCCTGCAGGAGGCCAGGAAACCTACCACTAGGAAATCCTACTTGTCTAAATGGAAGAGATTTTCTATTTGGTAATTGTCTATTCCTAAATTTTATCTAAACTACTGAACTACATGTTATAATACAGAACATTCTATGTCATATTATTTTTACATAGTCATTTCCAAATGTATTTGTACTCTTCCATGTGTCTTGCTACTTTTTGGTTCCTCATTGGATCCTCATACATTCCTGCTGTTCATGTGTGTTACATAATTTACTTGATTATTACTTGTTAATCATTTTTGCTTGTTTGGAGCTTTTCTCCCTGGGCCTCCAATGAAAATGGACCTGTGTCCAGTCGGAATTTCCCAGTAAATAAATAAATACATAAATACAAATTTGGTGTTTTTCTTGTGACCTGGACCCACTTTCTGCAGATGTCCCTTTGGTTCTCTCTTATGTGAGCTGCTCAGTGCAGGTTTGACCTATACTTCTATTAAGGCCCTCATCAGCTATTTCTGCTTGTCTGCCTTTAACTCCCATATTAGCTTCTTGATTTGAGGCTAAGCAATTTCTTAAAGGTGTCCTTAATATTACACCTCCCAGGAAGCCCATTCCTCCTCCCTGGGATCTTAATTTCATTCTGGAAAAATTGAATCGGGCTCTTTTTGAACCTGCTGTTTCAGCTTCCTTGCAACATTGTTCTTGGAATACAGTTTGTTGTTAGCTCTTACTTCTGACAGATGGGTGTCTGAGTTGCAAACCCTTATGGTTTTTCCACCTTTTTTGATATTTCATGAGGACAGGGTGTCCTTGCGTACTAATCCTTCTTTCATGCCCAAGGTAGTTAATGAGTTGTCCACTTAATCAGTCTATTAATTTGCCTACTTTTTCCCCCTCTCCACAATCTGACAGTGAAGGGGTGCTGAATACCTTAGATATGCATAGACAGCTCAGATTTTATTTGGATAAAACTAAAGCTATAAGAAAATCTGACCAGTTATTTCTTTTCTTTTATCCTAGGTCTTTAGGTTTGGCTGTTTCCAAGCAAACTATTTCCAATGTGGCTTCTTCTGGTGCCTTTTTCAAAGGCTTAGACACTGATTCTATTTGTGGAGCTGCTACCTGGACTTCTGTGCATACCTTTACCAAACATTACCAGTTGGATGGTATCTCCAGAGATAGGGGCTGGTTTTGCTGAAGCCATTCTTCATGGTTTCATAGAGGGCTCTGCTGCTGCTTCCTCCTTCCAAGCTTCTTCTTGAGCTTTGGCCTCTCCCATTTGTAATGAATACTGCAGCGGTAAGCCCAGTTGTGTAAAATCTTACCATAACAGTAGATGTCCTTGCCTTCACTGCTGCAGTATTCACTCCCTCCCTCCATCCCCCTAGTTTTTTTTCTCCTTCCTGGATGTGCAGGTTCTCCTTGGTTTTCCCCGGACTGCTGTTCCTACTGGGGCAATCACTTCTGAGGATGGTATGCCTGAATGTCATCTTTATGCCCTATGCTACGCAAGGAGTGTGTAGGTGATGTTCAGCGTACCTTAAAGCAACAGTAGACTTTGGTAAACTGGCCGGACGGTGGGCTTCACGGCAGGGAATCCCCATTTGTAATGAATACTGCAGCAGTGAAGGCAAGGAAATCTACTGTTATGGTAAGATTTTACACAACTGTACTTTCCATACGACTCTCTTATTACTATTATTTTTGCACTATTTACACAATCAGATGGGAGATTGGCATAGCGGTTAAGGTGTTCACCTTGTAGGCATAAGATACAAGGTTTGATTCTCACATGGGGTAATTGACTGGGCTCGGAATAGAGTTAGTGTGGTACTAGTTTCACTGCAGTTGGGTGTGACATAATGGCTAAGTTGAATACCTCACAGACACAAAGTGCAGGGTTTGATTCTTATGTTTGAGGGAAATTGGTCAGGTTTAAAATGCTCCACAGGGGCAGCTCATTTAGTACTTACCAACTAACAACATTTGGTTAAGGTGTGTACCTTACAGACACAAGGTGTGAAGTTTGATGCTTACATGGGGTAATTGGCTAGGCTTAAGTTGGCCCGCAAGGGCAGTTACTCTAGTACGAACCTATGAACTTGTAATTTTTTCTAGATTGCTATAACCTCTGTCTGCATCATTTCCAGTATACAACTTATATATTGTTGGAAGGCAAGTTTTTGTCCATAGTTCTTAGGATGGCTTGCAAGTTCAATCTTAAGGAGGAGTATCATTTTTCCTGTAGTTAACCAGGTTGGTGTCTGTTCAGTATGTCCAGAGAAGTAATTCTTACTCCAAGCTTCCCAACAGTGGGTACAAGAGGATACAAAGAGAGAGAGAGACAGTATTATACTTAGCAGCAGTCTGTTTGCTGAGAGTCAATGTACAGGAAGCCTGGCACCTATAATTGCAAATGCCTTCTGCTGTCGGGAATGTGCTGTGCCATGGCTGTTGTATTCCAGTATCTCAGGAGATTGAGAAAAACTGGACTGCATGTCAGAGAAGGTCCCCAATGTTTCCCTGTGGTGGGCTAAGTGTTGTGTACTGTTGACATTACTATATTACTGTAATACAACTGTGCACCGCAGTACTGAGCAGATGCATTTTGTCTGCTTTTTTTATATTATTTTATTTTAATATTGAATCTTTGATTAGTTGTTCCTTGGCTTTTCAGATGTTTTCCTCTACTTTCTATAGTAAACAGCACCACTTATATGTGCAGCAATAGTCCTTTGTTATAATTCACTGTATATAATGTCATCCATTCACATGCTTTTGCAATGTTTGTTAATTAGACTTTCTCCTTTCATGTTTTGTACTAATAAATTCTACCACATATCATTGACATTTGTGCTCTGATTTTTTCTGATCTTTTATTTATTTATTTGTGTTTTTTTATTATTATGTCACTTTATTGTTTTGTTTTTCTCCCTTTCCCTATATGTTTATTTTCTGCAAGATTAGCCATGGAGCAGTCAAAGGTGAGATAGTGTTTGCTTCATTCTGCACTGGCCACAGTTGCCTCTCTGCAGGATCAAGGACTTCAGACTTTAGGATATGATCTGAATGGCTCACTAGTGGCATTTATAGCTGTTTCCCCACTGTGCAATGTAGGATTCTCATCAGACAGTGGTACTTAGGGGCCCTCCTGTGTCATCTAGTGCAATGTTTGGTGGCTGGTAAGGACTGAAGTGATCATAGGTTCATAGATTACTACTAAGCTAACTGCCATTGTGAGCCATTTTAAAACTAGCCAATTATCCCATCTGAGAATCAAACCCTGCACCTTGTGTTTGTAAGGCATGCACCTTAACTATTATGCCAAACCTAATCATCAGCTCAGTGTCTGCACTAACACCCTGAAACTCCATCTCATGTGACTGATCGAGTTATATAGCAGATTGACACTGACCATTGGGCCACCAGAGGCAGAGCCCACTCAAAATGTCAGCCACAGGGTTGACTGATTTCCATGTTGTTTTTTTCTGCTGAACATGTTAGGCAGGAGATACATTCAGCACAGCTAATGTACTGAATGCTGAGTAACAAAAGATTGACTTCAAAATGTCAACACTCACAATCATAAATTGATGTGCTACCAACCTTTTTAGAAATTAAAAAGATGGTATATTGTTGTACTGGATTGCAGTACAGCAGGGACTGTTTTTCTCTTTTCATCACTGTAATGTGATCTTGACGTATATGTAAATAACAGCAGGCTGTGGGAGCACATCAGGGCTTGCCCACCCCCACCACACACATTGCATGTGTTTGAATTTTTTTTTTTTACTTGTTCATAATTGAAAGTTTTGACCTTTTGGGGGTCAATCTTTTGATAGTCAACATTTAGTGTGTTCGACATACTGAACATATTCCCTAGGTAGGTTGTTTTATCCCACCCTGTCCCCCATCATGGTGTTCCATCTTTCTTATTTGTCACTCCCCAATCTCTGTTTGCAGTCCATCCCTTTCCATCACTAGTAGTCTACCCTTCTCTCTATCTGTGTTGCTCCATTGCTGTTCCCCAGTTTGTGCCCTTACCTCTAGTCATCATTGTCTATGTTTTATGTTTGTACATCTGCCCTTGCTGTTATCTTTATACCCACATTCTAGGCCATATCTTCCCCATGGTACCTTCTCCAACCTTCCTATGAAAACTACAAAAAGTGCATCTGTCTCACAAAAATACACTTCATCCTCCCCCTCCTGTTCATCTGTTTGCTTTTCCCCTTTTCTAACTGTCCTAGCCCCTCATTTCCCCCCATTAATTTAATAAAAGCAGTTGTTACTTTGTAGTGCAGCTCTTGTACGGACTTAAAACAGTGCCTGTATCACAGCTATGAAGTGCTTCAAAACTCATGTGAATACACATAATGTTGGATATGTTCCCAGCTTGCCAATATCCCTGGAACACATAACCACTCATAACACAACCCACTCAGTTGTACAGTGACTGCCATTTGTTTTTTTTTTTTTTTTTTTTTTTTTAGTATGAAGCATTATTATGCAGCATTATCTTCAGCCTGACCATTCTGTGTTGGCAATTATACATACCTAGACCCCACTGGGGTGTATGGAATTATCCTCTCCATACTATTCACCACAGTGTGTGTGTGTGTGTGTGTGTGTGTGTGTGTGTGTGTGTGTGTGTGTGTGTGTGTGTGTTTTACAGAGAGAGAGAGAGAACTTCACAACCTACAGGTGTGGCTTATCACCTGTTGTAAAACTGAAGGCTCTGTCAGAATGCATATTGAATACATGTTCACTACAAAAGAAAGAAAAGATTTAATGCAAAAATGCAACAAATTAAATGCAGCTGCATTAGAAGACTACCTAAATCCAGACAAGGAAAACAAAAGATTTTGATTTGTAGTTTTACATAACATGAAATCTGTGTAAAGATGTTTTAGTTAAATATATTTATATATTAATGACAATAACATCAAGGTTATAGTGTTGTGTTATGAAACAGATACTGCAAAAAGAATTAAATGCTACCTTAGACTCTGTAATGCCCCTATGAATTGGTAATATGGAAATGTTAGACTAGGGCATATCATGGTGCATTAAAATAAACATGCTGTTTTCAGTTTATACATTGCACAAGATCGTGTTTTGCTAAAACGGAGTATCAAAAGAGGGGCAAGAGAATACATGTAGCTGTCCTGGAATTTGAGTATGTATTAAAATGTCAGTTTAAGTTCTATCAGATACCTTTGAAGAGTAACAGTACTGAACCCACACTTCTGTTGCAATGTCAAAATGTATGGAATATAGGGGTCTGACTGCCAAGCCTATGGCTGCTAGTATTCAGATTAAAATATTAGCCATAGATGATACCAGTGAGGCATTTCTGTAGGATGTCAACATCACTTGGGGAGTTAATAATGGCTCCCAACATGCAATTGCCTGTGAACTTTGTTAGCCAGAGTCCCTTTGTGTTGGCCTGGACTTCTAAGAAGTAGATAACAAACAGGAGAGGACCCAGGACTCATCCCTGTGGGACTCCACTTGTGACTGGTCAGCAGTCTGCCTTGGAGTCAGCTACTTTCACACTGTGGGTTCTATCTGGGAGCCAGTTTGCAACCCGCCTAGTGTTATAGGGGTTGATGCATAGCTTAGTGAGTTTTTCTATGATTCCTGAGTGGAGAATGGTATCAAAGGCCTTGACCAGATCAAGGTAGGATGTATGAACCTTGCCTTCATCCACAGCTCTGCTGACTGACTCAAAGAAGTTGACCAAGTTGAGCAGGCATGATCTACCCTTCACAAAACCAGACTGTGTGGGATCCAGAGTTTGGAGATTCTCTATATCATTGTTTATTAGGTCCATGATGATACGTTCCATAGCTTTGCATATCAGACTTGTCAGGCTAATGGGGCAAAAGTACCCAGGGTCTGTAGTCGCTCCTCCTTTGTGGAGAAGGATGGCTATAGCAGTGCACCATTCAGTAGGGACAAAGCCTGAGGTGAGGCTGTGATTGAACAGGACACACAGGTGAGGTGCCAGTTCTCTCTGTAGTTCATGTAGAAAACAGCCAGGGGATATTGTCAAGCTAAAAATCAGGAGTATCAAATCCTCATTCAGGAGTATCAAACTCAAATAACCACTGGTGCAATATGAGGTCTAGCAAACTCAGGCAAGGGCAACCATCTCCAAGACAAAATGAAATAAAGACAGTGCAGCCAGAAAGTAGTACAATAGCTTTGTCTTCTATAATTATGCTCATTTGTGGACTGTTTGAGGTCCAGGGGTGCTGAATTTGATATCCTTACTAAACACTTTTCAACCTAATGATTTATGAGGTGTAATAGTTACTGGTAACTCAATGGACTAATAAATGTTTTCCTGCCTTGGACTGTGGCTGATGCTGGCTCTGTTGTAGGCTAAGTAATGACATTGCATGCTGCTTTGTACTCCTCTGCTGAAAAATAAAATAAAAACATGCTGTAACTATGGAGCATTGCTTATTAAGATTATCAGTACAGTACTATCCAACGTTTCAGCATGTTTTTTTTTTATTTTCTTTTAAATTTGGTTTTACAAAATATAAATCAGAAGTGCAACCATCACTGATTTTCAAGAGCTGTTAACTTTCTAAGGAAGCCAGTATTTTGTAATCAGAATGTGAAGTTCAAATGGCTCATAGTAGAAGGTACTTGGTCCTGGAGAGCAGACCATTTCCCCCAGACAGAATAATGATGAGATGGGGTAATGATGGGATAAAGATACAAGTTGATAAGGATTTTAAATGGTGTTCAGTACTTAGAAAGTTACCGGATGTTAAATGTAGTAAAGAAATAATTAGTTCATATCTATTAATAATATTGAGTGCCATGCATGAACTGCATATGTGCATACAGTTTTTTTGTATGTGTTTTAAGAAAACTGCATTATTTATTATACAGAAGAACTTAGAAAAAAATGCAAGTTCTTCTCAAACAAAAGTGTTACAGCTAACAGCAGTCCTAGCCCTTACCATCAAAATAGCTCCATACTGCTGGGTTACATTGTCTTTTAGTAAATCTCTCTCTCTCTCTCGTCTTCAGTAGTTCAGGGCTCCTTTAACAAGAACACATTATCGCTTCCTCATGGTGTTTTCTTCCAGTTCACTCTGCTGCACTTCTTCCACAGCTGGTGCTCTGGGCATCAATTCCCCATTGACAAAGGGCATATAATTTCTCTGCAAGAGCATTCCAAAACCCTCTTTTTATTTATAAAGTTCTACTTGTGTTACTAAAATGGTCTTACTAATTCAGCAAATTCTCTCTCTGCTCTTAAAGAAACATGATCAATTAAGGTTAAGAAACAGTCCAGTCTAAATCATCAGTATTCATTTATACCACATTCCCTATAAAAGTTTTATATATGCTTTTTACTTCAATATTTGCACACTTTTTGGTCACTTCTACATCAGCAATTTGCAAGGTTCACCATATTATACTAAAGTGAAGAAAAGACATCCAAGTATATGCAGGCATACAACAATTTTCTTTTTTTTACCTGATTTACTTATATTTTTTCCAAGATTTAGAATAGAACATAGGGTGAAATTCATAACTAATTAAGATGGCAAATGTTCAAAGATGATATAATAAAACAACTTGCAATGCATGGTCTTGTTGAATGTATTTACTGCTGTGTGAAATGCCTACACTTTTGCAAGTGCAGTGTTTTCTCAAACAGGCACATACTCAGGTAAGAGGAACAGCATCTAAACATTAGTGTTCTAAATACTTATCCAGCGGACATGCTACATGGCACAAATATCAGCTGTTTTGTATTTGCAAAGCTTGTTAATGCTCACTCAGGTTATGCGTTGTGCAGCTTTTAATATGTTACTAATGCCAATTTGTTTAACACAGCACTGTGACTGTGTCCTGGTAGATAATTGCGCATACAGCGTTTACAGTGATTTTATGACATGGAAATGTGTTCTGAAGTACAAGGATTAAACTACATGAGTAGCCACTGAGCAATCACCGAACAGGTCAGTGAATGTTTCCATATAAAAAGGTCCACACTACTGGCTACACAGAAACAGTAACCATCCCAGCCACACAAAAATCTATCATTTACAGCCAAGTATGACAATCAAAGCATTTATTTCACTAATTAAGATTGAGATGCACAGCTAAAGGAAGCCTTCCTTGCTCAGATTTATTCTTTAGTATTTTTGATAGAGAAGTGCAGTACCAACATAACATCTGTTTCATTATGAGTGGATTCACAGTGACAAGGTTACCTTGTGAAACATTAGCATCCAGATGGCAAGAAGCTCTGTATAATCAAAAGAGACCTCCATCAAATTTCTCAAAGGATGAGTATTTGAAAAGCATTTTCCAGAAAGTCCTATTGCTGTTGCTCCATTTCTTTTTGTAATTACAGTCAAGTTTACAAAACCTAATTGTTACAAGCAATCTAATCCCAGAATAGAGCACTGTCCGAAATCACACAAAGAGTTACAATTAGTCAAGATGCAGAACATGTCAGATGATCCGTACTGCTACCAGCATAACAGCTTCACGAATAGATATGTTAAGGTATGGTGCAAGAAGTATGGCAGGTGTAGGAGAGGGTGTGTGCTTCTAGGTGCAGCAGTTGGGCATTCTAAAGTCTAGGGTCATGGTTGCAGGGCCAGTTCTAGGGATTGGAGGACAAGTTGGAGGCCTGGGATCAACTGGCACATGATCTCACCAGTGCAATAGGTATCTCCCGCACAGATGAGCAGCAGAAGAAAGGACTTCTGGACACCTGGGTCCAGAATGCTCAGGATGCAAATGCCCCACATGTTTGTAAGTACTGTTAGCATTGTTTTACCAATACCTAATCTGAATGTGTGATAGACAGGTACACGTAATGGTGTGCTTCGATACCTCTCAACTGTACTGAATCTCTCGGTTTTCCCTGGTTTTTGAGGTCCAAATAATGGGTGCCACAATTCCTGAGTGGCACCCCTTAATTTCCGACTTTCCCAGCTATTTTTTGTTTAATTTTTTCCAGCACTGACATCAGCATGCAGAGGCGTACGCAGTGACATGAGCTTTGTCCAGCCTTTTGTAATTCAGCTGAGGGGCTGGGCCCAGTGAGTGCAAGAGGGGCAGGAGCCTGAACATGAACACTGAGCTGCTACACACGAGAAGCCTGAACATGAACAAGATTAGAAGGGCTGGACAGACAAGAATTGAACATGAACACTGAGTTGTTCTTTTCAGGTAAATCACTGAGTTGCTAAATTGATTTTCTGTAGAATGAACATTGGGATTATTACTTCACTAATTTGTGTAGATGTGCTGCCAGCCTGCCAAATATCTGCTGCATTTGAAGTGTGCATTTATTTTATTTGAAGTACTATCTGCTTAAGTGTGCATTTATTTTATTTCTGCTGAAGTGTGCATTTATTTGAAGTACAAGTACTGTCTGCTGCAGTGTGCATTTATTTGAAGTACTGTCGTACTGTCTGCTGAAGTGTGCATTTATTTTATTTCTACTGCCAGCTTGCCATTCAGCAAACATGTGCGCAATTTGAATTGTGTTTGCTGTACTGTCTGCTGGATTTGAAGTCAGAAGTGTACATTTATTTTATTTCTGCTGAAGTGTGCATTTATTTGAAGTACTGCCTGCCCTGCTGATGTGATGTGTGCATTTATTTTATTTGAAGGTGTGCATTCATTTATTTCTGCTGACTTGTGCATTTATTTATTTGAAGGTATGCATTTATTTTATTTCTGCTGAAATGTGCATTTATTTGAAGGTGTGTGTGTATATAAAATGCCCCAGGTAGATATACCTGCTGGTTAGAGTTAGTCAGGCTCAAACCCTGTACCTTAGGTACAAGTGGCAAGAGCCTGACTTCTCTACCCATCCCACCACTTCTGATTGAAGGAGTATAGCTCTCAACTGAACAACGTTTTACACAATGTCTGGAATGTGTTTTGGCTCATACTTTTGCTCTGCTCTTCGTAAAATTTGGGTGGTGCAGTAGTAGTGTTGTTGCCTCACAGTAAGAGGTTCTCTGGTTTGATTCTTCACTGAACTGCCTTCTGTGTGGAGGAGTTATAGCTCTCAATTGTACAAATTTTCACATAATGTCTGGAAGGTGTTTGGCTCATAATTTTGGTCTGTTCATCTTAAAATTGGGATGATGCAGTGGTCGTGTTGTTGCCTCACAACAAGATGTTCTCTGGTTCAATTCTTGGCTGAAGTGCCTTCTGTGTGGAGTCTGCATGTCCTCCCTGTCTTTGTGTGTGTTTCCTCTGGGTGTTCTAGTTTCCTCCCACAATACAAAGATATGCATCTGAGGCATTTCTCCCCAGGCCTCTGCTGAAAATTAACTTTGTTCCAAGTCAGACTTTCCCAGTAAACAAATGTTAAAACCATTAATTTTATTTTATTCTGGCAAATCAGTGAGAACTGAATTCACTAAATAATGATTGCCATTAAGTTTGTCTTCCTATCTTTTAGAAAACACATGGTAACACAACATTTTTTTCTAACAACTTTCTAAGATTACACAAGCAATGTTTAAAATGTCTCCCCAGTTATGGGCTTTTTGTCCACCCAATAAATGTTGGCTTTTTCCTGATTTCTTGTGCTGCACAGTTCTTCAGGGAAAGATAAGTTTAGTGCTGCTTATACAAAGTCTACTTGCATTGTTAGTAGAACAACAGGTAATATACTTGCTTTTGCTGCAGAAGGCTGTGGGTTTGAATCCCACAGTCTGTAGATGAATTGCTGATACTGTACTGTGTTATACTTTTAAAGAGGGTGGAAGCTGCTGTCCTGAGAATGTCCTACTTTGGTGGAGATACCTATTAACTATGAACCTGTTACCAGTTTGCCATCCATTCCCTATTGAAATATTACTAGCCTATAATTTTTTTAGTGTAGCATAAGGAATTTATTCTTCAAGGGCAAGAGACACTTTACTTGTAGATGAAACAATGAAATATAAAGTTGTTTGCTAGCAGCAACCTAGTTACAGATCTCTTTAACATGGAATTTAGATGACTTTTACTTCTGCAGAGATTGTGCATATTTACTGATACTGGTGGATTGTAGAAGTTTGAGTAGACTTTTATGATGGAAATGTTCTGAACTGGGCAGTTTTGTCATTATTGGTTCATGCATTTTGTTTCATTGTTTACTGGGAAAATGTTCAATCAATAAATTTAAAATGCACTCCAACAAATTTGCTGTATTATACAAGGAATATCATTTAATAAAGTCAGGAAGGTGTATCAAAGAACACATATATGCTTCTTGTTTCATGTGCAAGGGGCCTATGATTTGAAAACAGCCCAAAGGTAACCTTTATCCACCACTGGCCAGATGCATTTTCTTTGGATGTGGGTTTTAATGCTGTTTCATGAATGTGAGTTTCAAGGGCAGAGAAGTTTTAATGCTAAGTCTGTTTTCATTGTGAGACTGTATTGCTTTGTTTAGCAGATGTCTATTAGTGTTGGTGCTATAAAATGTAAAATAAAATCCAAATAATCATTGTAAAAGTAAATTAGTATACACATTATTGTTTATGGTAAATGGGGTGCAATAGCCAGGTAATGGGACAGTGGAATGGCTGCAGGGGGACTCTGGGGCCATATTTTGGTTGTATGTTCTTCAGTTTGTGTTTGAACGCTGGTATCCCAGAATTCCACTGAAGTAGGCAGGGTTACATAATTATGCATGCAACTTTTATGTTAATCAGCGTACAGATTTGTACCTATTTTTCATGGCCTTTGTCCAGACTTTTGATGTTTCCAGGTTGATAGGTATGTGTGCTTCTCTCCCTACAGCTACCGAGGAGAGAGTTCACAACCTAGAGGCCCATGCGGGGTGCCTGGCCAGGTTGTGCTGTGAGTGTGGTGAGTACAGATTAATTTGCAATCTATAGTCAAATACACAAGATAAAAGAGTAATGCATTCACTGCCAGTAGGTGCATACAGTACAGATATGTGCATTGCAAAGAATGTGGATGTAGGCCTGTACTGCAATAACTGACTACTGCCAAGTATAGTGCAATAAAGATTAAAGCATGAAACCTAATAATGTTAATGAAATAAAGTTTCTACTGCAATAATTGTGGAATTGCAGCTGTATTGCAACACCTGCATTATATAAACTGTTGTGCAATAAAGACTTGAAAATATAGCAATCACTGCATGAAAGCACCCCTAATAAAGCTGTGTTGTGCAATATGTGTGTAGTAGGGCTGCTGTTCATGAAATCAAGTATGACATCTTCTCTGAAATACAAACACAAAGAATACCACTAAGTGAATCAAGGTTAGCTTAGGAAGAGTGTTATGCTGAACTGTAGATTTAGAGCTGTACTACAATATATATGCATAACGACAGTTCTGCACTAACATCTGAAGCAATACCAGGAACACCCAAGGTAGACTGTGTATATCAGAATTGTCCTGTGTTAACCATTGCATTTCAGCTATATGCATTTCTCCTCAGTACAGTGCTGAAGGCAAGTATGAAACTGTAATAGCTGTAGACTGCAAATATACTATCTGCAACTGTATATGGGCCAGGTATCCAACCAAATACTCCAATATGGTTTGTACATGTCACGGATATTTCCACCCACTAAGAGTTCATTGTGTACACCTGCATTCTGTCTTAATGTACAGTTTACCTAGTATCTCTGTCATGCATGAATCTCATGCATGTGTGTTCATGTGTCACTGCAATCTTGCATAAAACTGTACTACTAATACCAGGGCATATTTTGTTTCCAGGTGAGCTCTAGACAAATAGTCAGTCAATAGTCAGTAGTGGCTCAATAATTCAATTTGTTAAGTGCTGTGTATGATGTACATTTTGTCACACACAGACCAGGGTTCAAATCCAGTGACAGATACTAGTAAATACTATTGAATCAGTTATTAATTGTTAGCAGATGTTCTCCCTACAGTAATTACAGGTAAATGGGTGTGGTAGCCCTTATTATGGGTTAATAATTTGTATGTTTAGATGTAGCAGAGTGTTAATAGCATTGGACAGGAATTTGATAACACGTCATAAAATAAAGGCAACAAGTACAATACTAATAAATGTTAATACATTAAGTATAATGTGTAATCTTGGTATGGCTGGATGCTTGATGTGTCTGTGAATGTTTGCTGATGGTCTAACCCCATGCCCGCCAAGGATGGCATGATAGGTGTATACTCTCTGTACTGTACACAATACATGTCTCTCAAGTGTCACACTGCCGGACTGTGATCACTGTTGCCTAATCCCTCTGTCACAGATCTATGATTGGCATGATAATGTCAATAGCACAGTCGCCTACAGCAGTCCACAGTACACCATGATAGTTATATAGCTCCACCTGACATGTTGTAATCTTCTGCAGTTGTGTACCTGCAGGTGTTAATGCTTTGTCCATACTGTCCCATGCAGATAGCTTGAGAGGTATGCACATGATACAGCAGCTATAGGGCACTGTTATACATAAAGGAAGGGCAGACCTGTAGAGTATATTACAGTACTTTTCAAACTATATGGTCTATAATGGTATTAATGGACTATATTTCTCTCTCCCCTACCCCTTATCTTCATCATAATTTATTATTGTTATACATTTGCTATGTTTTACTATTAACATATGTTCTTCCTTAAACCTTATGTTTGGCCTTGTGTTTTGCTATTGCTATGTATTACAATGGTTGCATACTAAAATATCTTATTGAACTACCTATGTTGTTTTCTTTATGCTGTAATTGTTACTGGCATGCTGTTACTATACTGACTGTTATCTTACTTATTGTTGAGTTCCATATACTATGTAATGTTATGTTACTGGGTTATTTGCAATGTTCTGGAGTGCTATTATAACTAACTTAATAGTTTGTTCATTACTAACCTATACACATTGAAATATCTCAACACCACAGGTCAACTGGGTAGGCTGGTTCACAAATCACCTACCCTACCTTAACCAACCATGGCACTGGGTCCCAGCACATCTGGGATACAAGCCAGTGATACCCCTCCACTGGTCCTGCACCACCACAGTGATGGAACCACCTCAAGGGATGGGGCCCACCCCTCCCTGGGACCAGGTGTGAAGGGGGGTTGTCACCCAGGATCAGCTACCAGTGATGGTGCACATGATAGCTCATCATGGGTATGAGCAATGCCTTCGCTGGATTGAGCAGACTGCAAACCTTCCAGTCCAGTGCACAGCCTCCAGTACAGCCATCTTTGGGGCAGAGAAGGAGCAGTGTTCACTGTCCATTGGTGGGAGTTCACTCACACTGCTGCATCTGGGGCATGTGGACCTCTGATTCCACAACACCATCCCCGTCCAAGGTGTTTTACGCCCTCTTATGTCACACACCTCCCTGTATGCTGTCTTGTCTGTCTGGAGATGCAACCTCTCCTACCCAACTTACCTCCCCACATGTACCTGTCCCTTCCCCAACATTCCACTCTCTCCTTAAAAAGGCACCTGTACTACAAAATAAATATAAGCCTCCCATACTCTAGCTCTCCATTTTGCATATGTGTCCATTGCACACAACTAATTATTACAGTCATTAATCAACACATGTATGTTGGTTGGGGGCCCCCTTTCCCCCGCCTTTCTTTTTACAGTGATTTTATGCATAATGACAATCAAAGCATGTATTCCACTGATTAAGATTGAGATGCACAGCTAAAGGAAGCCTTCCTTGCTCAGATTTATTCTTTAGTATTTTTGATAGAGAAGTGCAGTAACAACATACCATCTGTTTCATTATGGGTGGATTCACAGTGACAAGGTTACCTTGTGAAACATTAACATCAGATGTGCAAGAAGCTCTGTATAATCAAAGGACCTCCATCAAATTTCTCAAAGGATGAGTATTTGAAAAGCATTTTCCAGAAAGTCTATTGCATATTGCTCCATTTCTTTTGTATTACAGTCAAATTTACAAAACCTAATTGTTGCAAGCAATCTAATCCCAGAATATAGAGCACAGTCGAGAAATCACACAAGAGTTACAATTAGTCAAGATGCAGAACATGTCAGATGATCCGTGCTGCTACCAGCATAACAGCTTCACGAATAGATATGTTGAGGTATGGTGCAAGAAGTATGGCAGGTGTAAGGAAGAGGGTGTGTGCTTCTGGGAGGTGCAGCAGTTGGGCATTCTAAAGTCTAGGGTCATGGTTGCAGGGCCAGTTCTAGGGATTGGAGAGGACAAGTTGGAGGCCTGGGATCAACTGGCACATGGTCTCACCAGTGCAATAGGTATCTCCGCACCAGATGAGCAGCAGAAGAAAGGACTTCTGGACACACTGGGTCCAGAATGCTCAGAGATGCAAATGCCCCACATGTTTGTAATGGTACTGTTAGCATTGTTTTACCAATACCTAATCTGGATGTGTGATAGACAGGTACCTGCGCGTAATGGTGTTAACTTGATGCCTCTCAACTGTACTGAATCTCGGTTTCCTGGTTTTGAGGTCCAAATAATGGGTGCCACAATTCTAGGTGGCACCCCTTAATTCCATTTCCCAGCTATTTTTACTGTTTAATTTTTCCAGCACTGACATCAGCATGCAGAGGCGTGCGCAGTGACGCGGAGCTTTGTCAGCCTTTTGTAATTCAGCTGAGGGCTGGGCGATGTGTGAATGCAAGAGGGGCAGGCTGAACATGAACACTGAGCTGCTACACACGAGAAGCCTGAACATGAACAAGATTAGAAGGGCTGGACAGACAAGAATTGAACATGAACACTGAGTTGTTCTTTTCAGGTAACGTCACTGAGTTGGCTAAATTGATTTTCTGTAGAATGAACATTGGGATTATTACTTCACCACTAATTTGTGTGTAGATGTGCTGCCAACTTGCCAAATATCTGCTGCCATTTGAAGTGTGCATTTATTTTATTTGAAGTACTATCTGCTTAAGTGTGCATTTATTTTATTTCTGCTGAAGTGTGCATTTATTTGAAGTACAAGTACTGTCTGCTGCAGTGTGCATTTATTTGAAGTACTGTCGTGCTGTCTGCTGAAGTGTGCATTTATTTTATTTCTACTGCCAGCTTGCCATTCAGCAAACATGTGCGCAATTTGAATTGTGTTTGCTGTACTGTCTGCTGGATTTGAAGTCAGAAGTGTACATTTATTTTATTTCTGCTGAAGTGTGCATTTATTTGAAGTACTGCCTGCCCTGCTGATGTGATGTGTGCATTTATTTTATTTGAAGGTGTGCATTCATTTATTTCTGCTGACTTGTGCATTTATTTATTTGAAGGTATGCATTTATTTTATTTCTGCTGAAATGTGCATTTATTTGAAGGTGTGTGTATATAAAATGCCCCAGGTAGATATACCTGCTGGTTAGAGTTAGTCAGGCTCAAACCCTGTACCTTAGGTACAAGTGGCAAGAGCCTGACTTCTCTACCATCCCACCACTTCTGATTGAAGGAGTATAGCTCTCAACTGAACAACGTTTTACACAATGTCTGGAATGTGTTTTGGCTCATACTTTGCTCTGCTCTTCGTAAAATTTGGGTGGTGCAGTAGTAGTGTTGTTGCCTCACAGTAAGAGGTTCTCTGGTTTGATTCTTCACTGAACTGCCTTCTGTGTGGAGGGAGTTATAGCTCTCAATTGTACAAATTTTCACATAATGTCTGGAAGGTGTTTGGCTCATAATTTTGGTCTGTTCATCTTAAAATTGGGATGATGCAGTGGTCGTGTTGTTGCCTCACAACAAGATGTTCTCTGGTTCAATTCTTGGCTGAAGTGCCTTCTGTGTGGAGTCTGCATGTCCTCCCTGTCTTTGTGTGTGTTTCCTCTGGGTGTTCTAGTTTCCTCCCACAATACAAAGATATGCATCTGAGGCATTTCTCCCCAGGCCTCTGCTGAAAATTAACTTTGTTCCAAGTCAGACTTTCCCAGTAAACAAATGTTAAAAACCATTAATTTTATTTTATTCTGGCAAATCAGTGAGAACTGAATTCACTAAATAATGATTGCCATTAAGTTTGTCTTCCTATCTTTTAGAAAACACATGGTAACACAACATTTTTTTCTAACAACTTTCTAAGATTACACAAGCAATGTTTAAAATGTCTCCCCAGTTATGGGCTTTTTGTCCACCCAATAAATGTTGGCTTTTTCCTGATTTCTTGTGCTGCACAGTTCTTCAGGGAAAGATAAGTTTAGTGCTGCTTATACAAAGTCTACTTGCATTGTTAGTAGAACAACAGGTAATATACTTGCTTTTGCTGCAGAAGGCTGTGGGTTTGAATCCCACAGTCTGTAGATGGTGCTGATACTGTACTGTGTTATACTTTTAAAGAGGGTGGAAGCTGCTGTCCTGAGAATGTCCTACTTTGGTGGAGATACCTATTAACTATGAACCTGTTACCAGTTTGCCATCCATTCCCTATTGAAATATTACTAGCCTATAATTTTTTTAGTGTAGCATAAGGAATTTATTCTTCAAGGGCAAGAGACACTTTACTTGTAGATGAAACAATGAAATATAAAGTTGTTTGCTAGCAGCAACCTAGTTACAGATCTCTTTAACATGGAATTTAGATGACTTTTACTTCTGCAGAGATTGTGCATATTTACTGATACTGGTGGATTGTAGAAGTTTGAGTAGACTTTTATGATGGAAATGTTCTGAACTGGGCAGTTTTGTCATTATTGGTTCATGCATTTTGTTTCATTGTTTACTGGGAAAATGTTCAATCAATAAATTTAAAATGCACTCCAACAAATTTGCTGTATTATACAAGGAATATCATTTAATAAAGTCAGGAAGGTGTATCAAAGAACACATATATGCTTCTTGTTTCATGTGCAAGGGGCCTATGATTTGAAAACAGCCCAAAGGTAACCTTTATCCACCACTGGCCAGATGCATTTTCTTTGGATGTGGGTTTAATGCTGTATCATGAATGTGAGTTTCAAGGGCAGAGAAGTTTTAATGCTAAGTCTGTTTTCATTGTGAGACTGTATTGCTTTGTTTAGCAGATGTCTATTAGTGTTGGTGCTATAAAATGTAAAATAAAATCCAAATAATCATTGTAAAAGTAAATTAGTATACACATTATTGTTTATGGTAAATGGGGTGCAATAGCCAGGTAATGGGACAGTGGAATGGCTGCAGGGGGACTCTGGGGCCATATTTTGGTTGTATGTTCTTCAGTTTGTGTTTGAACGCTGGTATCCCAGAATTCCACTGAAGTAGGCAGGGTTACATAATTATGCATGCAACTTTTATGTTAATCAGCGTACAGATTTGTACCTATTTTTCATGGCCTTTGTCCAGACTTTTGATGTTTCCAGGTTGATAGGTATGTGTGCTTCTCTCCCTACAGCTACCGAGGAGAGTTCACAACCTAGAGGCCCATCTGGTGCCTGGGCAGGTTGCGCTGTGAGTGTGATGAGTACTGATTAATTTAAAATCTGTAGTCAAATACACAAGATAGAGACATCTATTCATTGCTAGTAGGTACATACAGTACAGATTTGTGTATTGCAATGAATGCGAATGTAGGCCTATACTGCAATAACGGACTACTGCCAAATATAGTGCAATAAAGATTAAAGCATGAAACCTAATAATGTTAATGAAATAAAGTTTCTACTGTGATAATAGTGGAATTACATCTGTATTGCAACACCTGCATTATATAAGCTGTTGTGCAATAAAGACTTGAAGATATACCAAAAACTACACAAAGGCACCCCTAATAAAGCTGTGTTGTGCAATATGTGTGTAGTAGGGCTGCTGTTCATGAAATCAAGTATGACATCTTCTCTGAAATACAAACACAAAGAATACCACTAAGTGAATCAAGGTTAGCTTAGGAAGAGTGTTATGCTGAACTGTAGATTTAGAGCTGTACTACAATATATATGCATAACGACAGTTCTGCACTAACATCTGAAGCAATACCAGGAACACCCAAGGTAGACTGTGTATATCAGAATTGTCCTGTGTTAACCATTGCATTTCAGCTATATGCATTTCTCCTCCGAGGTACAGTGCTGAAGGCAAGTATGAAACTGTAATAGCTGTAGACTGCAAATATACTATCTGCAACTGTATATGGGCCAGGTATCCAACCAAATACTCCAATATGGTTTGTACATGTCACGGATATTTCCACCCACTAAGAGTTCATTGTGTACACCTGCATTCTGTCTTAATGTACAGTTTACCTAGTATCTCTGTCATGCATGAATCTCATGCATGTGTGTTCATGTGTCACTGCAATCTTGCATAAAACTGTACTACTAATACCAGGGCATATTTTGTTTCCAGGTGAGCTCTAGACAAATAGTCAGTCAATAGTCAGTAGTGGCTCAATAATTCAATTTGTTAAGTGCTGTGTATGATGTACATTTTGTCACACACAGACCAGGGTTCAAATCCAGTGACAGATACTAGTAAATACTATTGAATCAGTTATTAATTGTTAGCAGATGTTCTCCCTACAGTAATTACAGGTAAATGGGTGTGGTAGCCCTTATTATGGGTTAATAATTTGTATGTTTAGATGTAGCAGAGTGTTAATAGCATTGGACAGGAATTTGATAACACGTCATAAAATAAAGGCAACAAGTACAATACTAATAAATGTTAATACATTAAGTATAATGTGTAATCTTGGTATGGCTGGATGCTTGATGTGTCTGTGAATGTTTGCTGATGGTCTAACCCCATGCCCGCCAAGGATGGCATGATAGGTGTATACTCTCTGTACTGTACACAATACATGTCTCTCAAGTGTCACACTGCCAAGGACTGTGATCACTGTTGCCTAATCCCTCTGTCACAGATCTATGATTGGCATGATAATGTCAATAGCACAGTCGCACTACAGCAGTCCACAGTACACCATGATAGTTATATAGCTCCACCTGACATGTTGTAATCTTCTGCAGTTGTGTACCTGCAGGTGTTACTGCTTTGTCCATACTGTCCCATGCAGATAGCTTGAGAGGTATGCACATGATACAGCAGCTATAGGGCACTGTTATACATAAAGGAAGGGCAGACCTGTAGAGTATATTACAGTACTTTTTCAAACTATATGGTCTATAATGGTATTAATGGACTATATTTCTCTCTCCCCCTACCCCTTATCTTCATCATAATTTATTATTGTTATACATTTGCTATGTTTTACTATTAACATATGTTCTTCCTTAAACCTTATGTTTGGCCTTGTGTTTTGCTATTGCTATGTATTACAATGGTTGCATACTAAAATATCTTATTGAACTACCTATGTTGTTTTCTTTATGCTGTAATTGTTACTGGCATGCTGTTACTATACTGACTGTTATCTTACTTATTGTTGAGTTCCATATACTATGTAATGTTATGTTACTGGGTTATTTGCAATGTTCTGGAGTGCTATTATAACTAACTTAATAGTTTGTTCATTACTAACCTATACACATTGAAATATCTCAACACCACAGGTCAACTGGGTAGGCTGGTTCCTGGAAATCTGCCTACCCTACCTTAGCCAGCCATGGCACTGGGTCCCAGCACATCTGGGATACAAGCCAGTGATACCCCTCCACTGGTCCTGCACCACCCACTGATGGAACCACCTCAAGGGATGGGGCCCACCCCTCCCTGGGACCAGGTGTGAAGGGGGGTTGTCACCCAGGATCAGCTACCAGTGATGGTGCACATGATAGCTCATCATGGGTATGAGCAATGCCTTCGCTGGATTGAGGGCAGACTCGCAAACCTTCCAGTCCGAGTGCACAGCCTCCAGTACAGCCATCTTTGGGGCAGAGAAGGAGCAGTGTTCACTGTCCATTGGTGGGGAGTTCACTCACACTGCTGCCATCTGGGGGCATGTGGACCTCTGATTCCACAACACCATCCCCGTCCAAGGTGTTTACGCCCTCATATGTCACACACCTCCCCTGTATGCTGTCTTGTCTGTCTGGAGATGCAACCTCTCCTACCCAACTTACCTCCCCACATGTACCTATATCCCTTCCCCAACATTCCACTCTCTCCTTAAAAAAAGGCACCTGTACTACAAAATAAATATCGCCCCATACTTAGCTCTCCATTTTGCATATGTGTCCATTGCACACAACTAATTATTACAGTCATTAATCAACACATGTATGTTGCCCTCAGCTCTCTCCCTAGAGTGTGAGGCTCCAAATTCCAAATTCTTGTAAAGCCCACACAGCTGTTGCTGAAGAAGAAATGGATAGCTATGGTCCTTTCTTACACTTGTCTTGCACATCCCTACATACATTTTAGTATGTTTTTCCCCCCTGCTTGCCCCATTTTACTACCTTCCATTCACCCCTTTTTTGTTTCTTAATTTTAGTGTGGCTTTAAGTGGAGCTAAGTGGTACAGCATGAAGAGCAAACCCACACAAACCAGCTTAAAAGTGCCTTAATCATTTTATGTGTTTCTGACAGTGTTAGGCACATCTGCAAAATAATCACTCCTGCCACATCTCTAACCTGGGTCCCAGCCAACTACAGCACAGTGCTTTAGCCCACTAGGCAACTCAGCTCTGAATTATGACTGGTGTTTCACCCAACATACCCTGATTGTCACTTACACACTGCAAGTACATATAATAGGGGAATATGGCAGTGTACTTGGGATTGTGATGCAGACACTACACCAGTACACAGACAAATAAATAATGGATGTACATGAGGTCTGGGATAATAGATATAGCTGTCAACTGTACAGACTGTTGCAGAATGTCCACAGTTGTGCCCCCTAGTTTTGTCATGGTTTCACAAAAACATATCTGTCTGCTAAAGTACTGTAAAGTCATTAAAGATTGTGGTTAGAAAATCATGACAGACATTTGAGTGTCACACCTCATACCGATCAGAAAACACATGCTAATGCAACTCCTGTGTCACAGACTGTATGCATGGATGTATATATATATATATATATATATATATATATATATATATATATTGCAAATACACCTGCTGCAGCTACGACTCAGTATCTCAGCCTGCTAAATGCCATACATGCTATACATTTTGTAATCCACAGACCTGGGTTTGAATACAGTCTGTTGCACTTCAACTAAACATGTTGGCAAGTCAAAGGGCAGTAGGTATGGACACACTGCACATCATACCTCTCAACCTGGAAACATCAAAAATCTGGACAAGGCCCATGAAAAATAGGTACAAATCTGTATGCTGATTAACATCTAATTTGCATACATAATTATGTAACCCCACCCACTCCAATGTAATTGTGGGATACCAACTGAACATAAATTGAAGAACAGACAACCAAAACATGGCACCAGAGTCCCCCTGCAGCCATTCCAGTGTCCTGTTACCTGGCTATTTTGCCCCATTTACCATAAACACTAATGTATGCATACTGCTTTACTTCTACAATGATTTGAATTTTATTTTTACATTTTAAGCACAACAATGCAGAAACACTAAAAGACATCATCTGGTAAACAAAGCAATACTGTCTCACAATGAAAATAGGCTTGACATTAAACTTTGCCCTTGAAACTCACATTCATTGAAACAGCATTGAAACCCATACCACATCCAAAGAAAATGCATCTGGCCAGTGGTGGATAAAGATTACCTTTGGGCTGTTTTCAAATCAGTGGCCCCTTGCACACAAAACAAGAAACACACATGTGTTCTTTTCTTTATACACCTTCCTGACTTTATTAAATTATATTCCTTGTATAATACAACACACATGTTAGAGCACATTTTAAATTTATTGTTTGAACATTTTACCAGTAATCTGTACTGTAGGCAATGAAACAAAAACACATGAACTAATAATGACAAAACTGCACAATTCAGAACTTTTCCATCATAAAAGTTGCTTCCACACCCACACTATAAATAGAATGACAGCAGTGTAAGCCATAGGCATCTTGCACAGCGTCTCACACTTATTTTCAATTTCATTTTTTTGGGGGGGGGGGGGAACAAAAGGTCAAAAACCAGGGACACATTTTAAACATTGCTTGTATAATTTTGTAAAGTTGCTAGAATAAAATGTTGTGCTGCCATCATGCATTTCACTGGCAGGTTTTGAACCCAGGACTCTATGCACTATTGCTAGAATAAAATGTTGTGCTACCATCATGCATTTCACTGGCAGGTTTTGAACACAGGACTCTATACACTACATTCAGAACAACATACCACTATCCCAAATCAGCAGCTGCCTGAAAAATAGGAAGGCTGAAACTTAATAGCCATCATTTAGTGAATTCATTTTTCACTTCTCAACATAGCTCTTAACCTCAACACAAAAAACATGGACAAACAACAAAGCCAATAGGGGAATACAAATTCAATTCTCACTTCTCACTCACCATACCTCTGAACTGTTAGCACAAAAACAATAATAGGGGAATACAAATTGTGTACTCACTTCGTATCATAGCTCTAAACTCTTAGCACAAAAAAAAAACATGTTCTTACTTCTCATCATAGCTCTCTCAACTCTTAGTACAAAAAAAAAATCTAGACAAAGCTCAGAACATAACTTTCAACTGTTAGAGAAAAACAATGTTCTCACTTCTCATCATAGCTCTCAACTCACTCAGAAATGGTGGTAGTTAGGGATAGTAGGCTCTTTTTACCCTGTACTAAAGGTACAGGGTTTGAGCCTGAATACCTCTAGCCACTAAGTGTATTATATGGGGGCATTTACACACACACACACACACACACACACACAGGTTCCTTACCCATTGCTGCCATATCCCCATTTCAGCTTCTGTTCAGTTGCTGCCATTAATCCCTGTTGTTGCTGCCATATCCCCATTTCAACTTCTGTTCAGTTGCTGCCATTAATTCCTGTTTCTGTTCAAAGTAATTCCGGCTCGGTGAACTGCTCTGCACAAGCTTTTCAGCTCCTGTTTCTGTTCAGTAATCCCGGCTCGGTGAACTGCTCTGCACAAGCGCGGCCCGCCAGCTTGCAATTCCCGCCATTTTACAACTTAAGTCAGCCAGCCAGAAATGATGATGTGAGCTCCTTGAGCTCAATTCCGACTGGCTGATAGCCTGACAGAGCTGACATCATTGCGCACGTGATGACGTCAGCTCCGACAGTGCAAAAATTTTAAAAAAGCAAAGAAAAATCGGAAATGAAGGGGTGCCACTTCGGAATCGTGGCACCCCTTCATTTGGACCCCAAAACCGAGTAATTTGGAATGGTTGGGAGGTCTGCTGCACATATTCGAATAGCCTACATATATGTCGCCTACTACTCTCTGATTGGAACTGTTACATAATGTACTTTAAGCACATGACTTAACTGGATTGTTATGGGTATCCTCACCCTGGCTCAGCTGTGAAGACAGAGCTGGCACTGCTCCCTCAGTGACACATACAGCTTGCTGTCCTCCAATGTGTTCACACTCCCCACTATGAGTCCTAGGCAAAAAGCAGCAGCCACAGGCTGCAACATATGCAGCTGCATGTTATGCTACCTGCTACAAACTTACTATACCTCACAACCACCTAGAATAAAAGATCCACATGACACCCATGCATAAAGGGGTGGGTACCAAGGTCAAGTGACAGGGGACATGTGCCATAGTCTGCCCCTACAAATATACAGAGATGATAGACCAGCAGCTGCTGCAGCAGCATACATATTCTGATGGGTATGACGTCTGACATCCACATGTCTCTTCTCCCTTACTGACCTCAGCCCACAATGTTAAACACTGAACTGCCAGATAATCATAAAGTCATCTGACAATGGCCAAACATAGCATGGAAAACTGTGGACATACCTCATAAATCTCAACAGTGGACAGTATTAATATGTACTCCGTGCAATGCTGTGGACTCCACACCTCATTAATGTTCATCTCACAGACTAAGAAAGGGGATAAGGCCTACATGAAAGCTTAAATATTGCACTGTCATGCTATGTCATTGGCTAATGAAAGTGCAACCCAGCTGTTCTCAATGCAGTTAGCAAGTCTGAGCCACTGATTGGTGCACAGGCAATTACCTGTTAATGAACATTACCTACAAAAGGCAAGCAACTGCCTATGAAAAATGGGTCTGTAACTTGCTATACCAAGACAGACTACAATTTACCAAGCATTGTTCTTCTGGATTTCTTCACAAAAAGATTATGTTACTCTACCAGGTATGTAATACAAGTCCCCATATAATGGGCACATATGGGAGGATGCAGTTATGGGGAATAGGGATTACAACTATAGGCCTCTAGTACATCTCTGGGAATAACATGTAGTTGATACCCTGCTGTACAACAGCTACAGGCATGTCTCTCATCTGTGCCTGCTGTGAATTACATCACAGCTGTGGCCCTCCCGCTACCTTCTACAATGGTTGGCTCCTGTACAAATTTTACTGGATTATGTGGTAGACATATTGTCAGTAAGTAAGGGTGGGCACAGATGACATATCACATGATGTACTGTCATTCTCAGTCTATGAATGTGACACAGGAATAGTTCAGACATTGTAAAGGTTTTCATGACTGTCCCTGATGTACTCTGGCTAGGTCACAGTTTAGTTGACATTCATATGTCATTGCTTGAGAGCTATGGCTAGCATACCTGCAATCACCTACAGCAGGAAGCCAGGTCATAGCCAGTATTACTAGGGGGACACAGGCCAAACCTCAGCAACAGAGTGCACATATTGGTCAAACAAAGTAAGAGTATGAATAGAGTGACAGATATTACTGTAGCATAACTGTTTTCTGAGGGTTCTGGCATGTGACAGCTAGATTCACCATATTCTGGGAACAACCATCAATTATTGGACAACCACTTGCCAGACGTCCACAGGTTTCTCCCAAAAGGACCACATACATCAGGCACACATACACATTTGGCAAACATCTGTGTACTGGAGAGGTATGACGCCTACAGGGAGGATAGACTACAGCAAGTTTGTATTGCTGTCTCTCATTACGGCACAGTGATGTTGCTGGACTGTCCCCACATACAAGTAATAACCCACACCTATGTGTCTGAGAGTGGTCGTATGACATAATAGTGGGACTTTGCCCACAGGGAACACACCAAAATAGACAGCACTGATGGGTGTGGAGACATACAGCACACTTTGTTATGGTACACAGGGACATAACCGGTATTGCTATTATGTTGGTGATAGCGACATACATAGTGTGTTGATAAAATGCAGGGTATGGCATGGGAGGTAGCCATGGATAGTGCAGGGCAATTTGGATGTACAGGGTATGTACATAGTGGATATCAATGTATCTGGTCATGTGATGCGTTTCCCTCTTGTTGTCTTTCAGAAAGGATGTATAGAAGGAGGCACCCGGCATTTTCAGAGGCTGAAAATAATGTCATCCTGGGTGGCCTCAGACTGCATCACAACATTCTGCTGTCCAGGACTCACCACAATCGTGACCAACATGTAGCACTGTGGGCTGACCTCATCACAGCAGTCAACTATGTAAGGCTACAGGACAGAACCTACAAGCAGGTCTGACACTAGGCCACAGATATGGTCAATGCTGCATGGCAAAGGACTGCTGCTGTGGCAAGGGACCATGTTGTCACCAGTGGAGGGCCTGCTGTGGAGCAGCCACTCTCAGCCAAAGAGGAATTCCTGGAAAACCTGGGAACAACCACCAGCACCCAAGCGTTCATCACCCCATACATCGTGGAGGTGGGTGCCACAGCATCCACAGCAGAGGAGTGTCCAGGTAAGCTTCCTGTGTTCATCAGTGTAATACTGTATCAGCCATTGTGACAGCCTCTGCATACCAGTACATGTTTGTCAGGTGTATCTACACTGGGGGGGTTTGGTTTTAATGCACAGTTGTGCACACATACTCAAAATGTCAACAATGTATGCAGTATCACATTAGGTAATGTACATGTTGATATATGCATATATTACCCTGTAACAATGCCACATTTGGTTTTGCTGACAATATGTCTCCCTCACATTTCCATAAGTACATCAGACCTGGTAAGTGTGCTACCTTTGTTGTATGGAGCATATATACCCTATGAATATTAATGGATGACAATTTTCCCTAGGCACAGCTGTTATGCTTAGCCAGAGTACAATAATTGTATGTTAAATACCAGAGAGGTTAACTAACATGCATTGAATGGGTAATCACAGTTGTATATTTGCAGGAGCAGTAACACATATGCACTTACTTTTGAGAAGGTCTATGCAGTCTGCTATACAGAAGGCAATCACTTCACTCACAGATGCCTGTTCACACACAATATGGAGATGGCACATACCTGAGGCAGTGATACTAGAACTGGCATAGTATGTTCAAGATGGGTGCACTGTCTTTTAGGTGTAAGTCTATCACATTCACTGACATATTGCTTATTGCACAGGTGTATAGTACTATCAACATCAACCTGATGTAGCTGCAGTGCATGTTATAAAGGGCCGGTCTTGTCTGTGTATGTTGTAGTCTGCTTGTGTGTTGTGCATGGTATCAGAAATAAGATGTGGTATGTGTAATGCAGTTGTGGCTCCTCACCTGTAGGTGTATGAGTGTGGATTACCATACATAATACTGCAGGTAGTAATGTACTAATTTTGTCTTCCTCGTCCCTCTCACAACCTGATGTCAGTGTTTCATCAGACTCTGATGATGATGGATGACAAAGTGAGGCATAGGTGGGGTTGTTGGGGGATGAATCTGTCCCATGGGTTGACATAGATTCATAGGTTGGTACTAGGCTATCAGCCCTAGGGCCTATACAAGCCTAGCCATAACAATTCCCTGGCTATTTCCTCCCACAGTATTTACTTCCCTGGACCTCTGTCTAGCAGGGTGACTGACGTGATCCCCAGGGTGAATTTACTATCTACCATCCAATCATCAGGGTTGTTTTTGAAGAGGGTCAAAGAGCCACTCTGCTTGACATGTATGGGCAGTCTATTCCAGAGTCTAGGGAGTCTCTGAGTCAGTAACCTATCCCTCCAGGATGTTTTGTTCATTGTGATGACAAGGTTTAGATCCCTGGAGCATGTGTCTCTGAGGGACTGGGATTTCTTTAAGTGTAGCATGTCCAACAGCTCTGGGTTTGGCATGGCCTTGTATGTTAAGCAGAGATTGCCTCTGAGTAGACGATATGCGACAGAGTATAGGTGGAGTTGTTTTAGATGGTCAGCACAGGGTATCTGCTTTAGGCCTGTGATTCTTTTAGTGAGGTATTTCTACGTCCTTTCCAGTTGTTGCAGATGTCCTGAGAGGTACATACCAAATGGGGCATTGTATTCTACAATGGGTATAATGAGGGATGAGTACAGAGGGACAATGATCTTTTTTTCTGGATGAAAAGCCCTTAGTGATGAGGTGTGCCACATAGAAGGATTTCCAGACTGTTGTGGCGATGTGGTTATCGAAGGTGAGACCATTGTCCACCTGTGTCCCTAAGTCTCTTATCACACTTTTGGTGTTTAGTGTACTGCCACCTATGTGGTAATTCATGGGTACATGTTTTTTCCAAAGGTGATAGCTATATATTTCTTAGCATTGAGCTTGAGCCCATGGCTCTGGCACCAAGCATCTGTTTCTGTAAGGCCCTTTTGTAGAATATCCACATCATTTGGGGATTCAATAATGACTCTCAGTTTGCAGTCATCTGCAAACTTTGTTAGCCATAGTCCCTTAGTACTGGCCTGTACTTCAGAGAAGTAGATGCCAAACAAGAGCGGTCCCAGGACTGAACCCTGAAGTACTCCACTTGTCACTTGTCTGGAGCTGGATTTGGAGTCGACTACTTTTACAGTGTGGGTTCTGTCAGTAAGCCAGTTGGCAACCCATCGAGTGATGTAGGGTTTAATGTCCAGCTTAGTAAGTTTATCTATGATTCCAGAGTGGGGGATGGTGTCGAAGGCCTTGGCGAGGTCCAGATAGGGTGTGTGGACAACCTTTCCGTTGTCCATGGCTCTGGAGACTGATTTGAAGAAGTCAATCAGGTTCAGGAGACAAGATCGGCCCTTCACAAACCCAAACTGGGTGGGGTTCAGTGTTTGAAGGTTGCCAATGTCTTTATTTATAAGTTCCATGATAATATGTTCCATGGCCTTGCAGATCAGGCTCATCAGACTGATGGGGTGGTAGTTCCCAGGATCCAAGGTGGATCCCCCTTGTGGAGTGTGATAATTGTAGCTGTGCGCCACTCAGTGGGCATGAATCCTGAGGTGAGGCTATGATTAAACATGACACTTAGGTGAGGTGCCAGTTCATTTTGTAGTTCATGTAGTACACAGCCTGGGATGTCATCTGGTCCCATGGATGCTGTATTCTTAGCTTTGGAGAGTGCAGTTCTTTTCCTGTGTGGCCGTTATTACCAGAATTTGGCAATCTTTCAATATTGAGATGGACCCTTTAGGGGGTGAGAGTGGGGTGAAGTTTGCACTGAATCGATCTGCCAGGATATTGGCAACATCCTTGGTATCAGTATATTTAATGCCATTCTGTTGTAGCTCAGAGCAGATCTGAGCATTACCATTTAGATTCTTGACATAGCTATAGAATGCTTTGTGGTTGTCTTTGGAATCTTTGGCAATTTTATTTTCGTAACTAGCTTTGGAGAAGTTTATGAGGGATCTCAGCTTCTTACTGAGGCTGATAAGGGAGTTTTTTGCATCCTGGGATTTTCCTCTTTTCTGCAACAGTTTCTTCCTTTTACATCTCACTTACTTCCACACTGTCCCCATACACAGTCAGTATGCCCACACATACCCAGTCTTCTGTGTCCACAGATATCAAACAGTCAGACTGTGACAACATAGAACAGGAGAGTGTGGCAACTATGACATCAGTAAGTACAGAAACTAGTCATAGCCAGAGGACTGGTGAGGTCCCACAAATGCCAATTGACAGGAGTGCTCAAAGAAGGACTACTGCCCATCCACCACCTGTCACAGGTTCATAGGTTCGTACTAGGCTATCTGCCCTAAGGCTTTTATAAGCCTAGCCAGAGTGTATGTGGCTTACACCACCCCTTAGGATGAGAATACTACGCCCTTTTAGGGTTTAGTTTACTATGCCTCTGTCTAGTAGTGACACAGAGATCACTTGCAGGGTAAACCTCACGATCTCCCATCCACTCGAGATTTCTCTTGAATAGAGTCAGTGAGGGGCTCTGCCTAACATGGACTGGGATTCTGTTCCAGAGTGTAGGGAGCCTTTGGGTTATGAATCTGTCCCTCCAGCGTCCTATTTATTTCTGTGTTGAGGTTTAAGTCACTTGTTCTCATGGCTCTGATGGATTTGGATTTTCTGAGGTGGAGCATGTCCATTAATTCAGGATTGGACATGGCCTTGTACGTCAGGCACAGATCACCTCTGAGTAGGCGGTATGCGACTGAATAGAGCTGGAGTTTTTTCAGTCGGGCAGCATATGACATATGTTTAAGACCCTTTATCCTCTTGGTGAGGAACTTTTGGGGTCTTTCCAACTGCTGCAGGTGTCAGGTGAGATACATCCCAAATGGAGCAATGTACTCAATCATTGGCCTGATAAGAGAAGAGTACAGGGGCACAATGACCTCTCTTGATCTAGATGTGAAACCCTTCATGATAAGGTGGGCAATATAGAAGGTCTTCTAACCACTTTGGCAATGTGAGTGTCAAATGAGGTTACTGTCAACCTGGGTCCCTAGGTCCCTGATTACCTCTTCCGTACTTAATGGATTACACTATGTGGTAATTTGTCGGCACCTGTATTTTTCCCAAAGGGTATGACTATACATTTTTTGGCGTTCAGCTTAAGGCCATGGCTCTGGCACCAATTATCCGTTTCTATGAGGCCTCTCTGAAGGATGTTTGTGTCCGCTGGAGTATCAATTATGGCGCCCAGTTTGCAGTCATCTGCGAACTTTGTCAGCCACAATCCTCCTATGTTTGCCTGTACCTCGGAAAAATAAATGCCGAACAAGAGGGTTCCCAGGACTGAGCCCTGTGGGACACCGCTTGTGACTGGCTTAGAGTCTGACATAGCTCCAGCAACTCTGACCCTGTGGGTTTCTGTCCTTGAGCCAGTTTGCAACCCATCTTGTGACATATGGGTTTACATTTAAGCTGGTGAGTTTTTCTATGATGCCAGTGGGGTATTGTGTCAAAGCTTTGCAAGGTCAAGGTAGGCTGTGTGAACTGCCTTACCCTCATCAATGGCCTTAGTGACTGTTTCAAAAAAGTCCGACCAAGTTCAAAGGCAGGA
>NC_056726.1:1041388907-1041419675 GCF_019279795.1 Protopterus annectens
ATGTGCTCAGAACTGTGGTTAAGGACACCACATGCACAAATGGCGTAGATATAGCCAACTTGCTGGCTGATAGAGTCAGTGAAAACCTCACCCCACTGTCCGCCACATCAGTAAATAAGGACATCCCCAGTACCTGCCCCCCTCCCCTTATTTCTAAGGAACAGGTCATCACTGCCCTCAAAGGCAAAAAATACTGCCTTCATGGGACCCAATAGCATCCCAGGCTGCAGACTGCATGAACTTAGGCAGGAACTTGCAGCACCATTAGGTGCCCTATTCAGCCAAAGCTTGAGTACCAGCTTCATCCCAACTGAGTGGAGTACAGCCACTGTCATCCCTTTGCACAAAGGTGGAGCGTCCACCAATCTGGGACATTATAGATCCATCAGCCTAACTAGCCTGATCTGCAAAGCTATGGAATGGATTATCATGGATTTCATTAACAAGGACATTGGCAATTTCCAAACACTCGATCCCACACAGTTTGGCTTCAACAAGGGGAGGTCATGTCTGTTACATTTGATTGACTTCATTGAGACAGTCACCAAAGCCATGGAAGACAGGAAGACAGTGCACACTGTCTATCTTGACCTGGCCAAAGCCTTTGACACTATTTCCCACTTGGCCATAATAGATAAACTCTCTCAACTATATATAAATGTGTGTGTTATCAGATGGGTAGCAAACTGGCTCACGGATAGAACGCACCTAGTCAAAATAGGGGAAGCCACCTCAAGTAGTAGTCATGTAATGAGTTGCGTATCCCAGGGACTGGTCTTGAGACCTCTGTTATTTGGGATATACTTTTCTGAGGTGAAGGCCAAAACAAATGGGCTATGGCTGACCAGGTTTGCAGATGATTGCAAGCTTGGCACTGTCATCAATTCCCTTAGTGATGTGGACATTCTCCAAGAGGGTCTCACCCAAATAAATGACTTGTGGCAGAAACAAGGCCTCAAGCTGAATACTAAAAAATGTATCATAATCCCCTTTGGAAAGAGTGATGTCCCCACAAATTGTCACATTAATAACAACCTAAGCACACAATCAGTTATGAGGGATTTGGGCATCCAGGTTGATAGCAACCTGACTTTTGACCACCATGTTGCTTCTGTTGTAGAGAAAGCTTTCTACATGGCCATCATTATAAGTAAGGGTATCTCATTCAGGGACAAGGAGGTCATAATATCCCTGTATTCTTCCCTTATAATGCCCATTATTGAGTATAATGTCCCTTTCGGCATGTACCTCGCAAAGCACATGCAGCAGCTGGAGAGACCACAGAGGTTTTTCATCAGGAGAATCCAGGGCCTCAAATATCTATCCTACACAGATAGGCTAAAAGCCCTGTTCCACTACTCAGATTCATACAGACTTCTCACAGGTGACCTCTGTCTAGCATGCAGAGTAATCACAGACCCCACCCTGATGGGACTGCTGCATATCTGCAAGTCAAGATCCACTCAATTAACCCACATGCATGACCTCAACCTGGTCTATGACATCAATAGGACTTGTTGGCAGGGCAGATTTGTGTCCCAGAGACTTCCCCATCTGTGGAATAAACTCTCTCTTCATGTCAAGCAGAGTAATATATTATCTCTTTTAAGTGCAACCTAGCGTAATTGGATGGGAAACAGAAAATACACCCCTGGGATTCCACCTGTGTCTCTGCTGGACAGAGGCTTCAGATGCTGACTTGTCTAAACAAGGGCTAAATTCTTGGCTGGGCTTATAAGGGCCTCAGGGGAAGTAGCCTAGTAATTTCATATGATCCTATGATCCTATGATTGCCATACACATGGTCCTGGATTTGAATGCACTGCATGCCATATAGTATTATTTTTACTGATGTTAGCAATGTTGCTTGCATTTGTGCACTACTTACCAATGCACAAACAGGTGTAACTCACATGCATGTAAACTTTGTTACCTATTGCGAAAATCCACTGCTCACTGCACTATGGAACTGTGTATATAGTATGCTTTCTTATTGGCGTTTATTGTCCATTTTCTTTGTATGGCATACAATTACATGTGGAAACATTGCATATTCAGGACACATTCTAAGTATACATTATATATTCACAAGGCATACATGTATTGTCAGTCAAAACAACCACTACAAACCTGGAGGCTCACTACTTTTTACACACATATATCAACCACACTACAAAGAATAATATATAATGTTGTCTCCTCCCTCATGAAGAGAGCCAGTCAGTGGTGCTGACACCCTTGTTCTGCTAGACTCAAACATCCAACTATGCTCAATAAGGGCACTTGTGTCTTTACACTGCTAGGCTTCTACACACCTAGGACACACTCTACAGTTAGGCTACTGGCCTCATTTGAACCTAGGAATCTACGTGTCTATGCAGGCTTCCCAACTTGTTGTCCCTTACATGTCTTGTTGACGTCATCTACCATAAGTTAACCTGCAGCCATGTAAAAGTTAGATTGATGCCGTGGTGCTTGCATAAAGTACTGAGTTCTGTAGCATGTATATTTAGATAGTAAGGATTCTATTCTCACTGCAGTTAACTGTATGTGTGTGAGTGTCCATCCAGAAGACCAGGTATGCATCCTGCAGTTATTGCCCCAATCCCATAAATTGACAATATTTTGATACTTGCACCAGTCTACACCTCCCTCTCTGGTGGGCCTCCCACCTTCTTTTCTCCAGCATGCACTGCTGATGTCATCCACCATAAGTTGACCTGCAGCCATGTAAAAGTCAGACTTGTGTTATGGTGCTTGCATAGAGTAGTGTGTTCTGAAGTCTGTGTACTTAGAGAGATAGGGATTCTGTTCTCACTGCAGTCAACTTGGTATGTGTGTCTCTACTCAACTGACTAGAAGTGCTATCCTACAGTTACTTTTCCAATGCATGTCATGGCTTGCTAGTCTTTTAATACTTTACACATCCATTTCATGCAGCATTCCCAACCTCTTGTCTCCCACAAGATATTATCCACTATAGGTTGACCTGCAGACATGCAAAAGCCAGACTTGTGCTGTGATGTTTGCATATAGTACTGTATTCTGTATTATGTGTACTTAGAATTTCTGTTCTCACTGGAGCCAACTTGGTGCATGTGAGCTGTTACTTGACATTATAGATAATTTTTTACATCAGTTTGTGAGGCACTCTTATTACCATATGCTCAATACACAATGTTGGTGTACCACCATATTCTCAACAAACAATGCTGATTTAATCAGCTATATCAGATTATTGCATATGCAACCATCCCACCAGGGCAGGATCAGACACTGGCCTGGTGCCCAGGCAGAAGTCACCCTAGGTTTATAAAAGTTTATTAGGCTATTGGCCTAGGGCCTTTATAACCTTAGCCATGTTACACAATTGTTCCCTTATCAACTAACTTGTATGGTCTATACTTCCAGAACAAGTATATGAACAGCAACAACTTCCCTTATCCAAGAGGGACAAGGGTGACACACTCCTGGTAAATTTATGGTCTCCCATCTAATACTCTACATTTTGCTTAAGTAGGGACAAAGAGGAGCTCTGGTTTATGTGAAGTGGGAGTTTGTACCAGAGGAGTGGCAATCTCTGGGAGACATATCAGTCTCTTTAGCATGTTCTGTTAATGCCACAGGTTAGGTTAAGATCCCTAGAGTGAGTGAACCTTGTCCTGTGTGTTTTGTGGACATTCAGCATTTCCATTAGGGCAGGGTCTGAGACTACTCTGGGCCAGGCACAAGTCATCTCTAAGCAGCCTATGAGATACAGAGTACAGTGACAGGGCCTTCAGTCTGTCCATGGAAGTCATGTGTTGCAGGGCCTGACTTGTTTTGGTGAGAAACCTCTGAGGTCTCTTCAGCTGCTGCATGTGTCTGGTGATTTACATACAGAAGGGACCATTATACTCTATTAGTGGTCTGATGCGGGATGAGTACAGGGAAGTTATAACATCTTTAGCTCTGGATGCTATGCCCCTGCTTATGAGATGTGCAACATAGAAGGCCTTCCTTTCCACTGTGGACACATGGTGATTGAAGTTAATGTTGCTATCAACCTGTGTTCCCAAATCTCTCACCACAGGGTTTCAGCAGCTAAGTGGGTACTGTTAATATTGTAATGTACAGGGACTTCCTGTTTGTTGAAAGGGATGATAATGCATTATTTTTTGTTTAGATTAAGTCCATGGCTTTGGTACCAATCATTTGTCTGTGTAAGCCCTTTTTGTAGTATGTCAACATTGTTGGGGACTCCGTGATTTACACCCAGTTTGCAGTCATTCGTGACATGGTAAGCCACAGGTCATCTCTTTTCCCTTGGATTTCTGAGAAATACATTTCAAACAGTGGGGGTCCATCATAGATCATTGTAATACACCAGTCATAACTGGTCTGCTAGAGGTGGAAACCCCAACTTTGACTGTATGTGTTTTGTCAATGATCCAATTGCCTACCATCTAGTGACATATGGGTTAATTCCCATTTGTTTTTTAATTTCTCCATATCTTTTGGGTTTCTAATACCATGATGGGAATAGACCCCATTCCTAAGTTAAAGTATGATTAAAGTTTATGAAATTAGTATTGTTTCAATCTTTGTCAGACAGAAGTGCTCTTCATAGCACCCAGAATGTGCCCAGTAATGACACCTTCATGTATTGGTAACATATCTAAATACAATTATAGATTATTTTTTATAAGACCCATTACTCCTACTACTACCTGAACTGTCTGGGTATTTTTCTTCCACATTACTCTCATTTCTGCCTGCAAATCATAATATTTTATGACTTTGTGTCTCTCTGTATGCAAGACACTGTAGTAATGGGATGTAGCAGTTTCAGTGATCAATGCTACTATTGTCATATTTGCATGGACCACTATATCTAATTTTTTTGCATCTATCTTTTCAACTATTGGAAATGTGTGATCCCTTGTGATGTAGACTTCATCATTTTCTATAATGCTTTGTGGCTCATGTTTCCAGTGTTTTTCAGCTACTTCAATATTATGGACATTGCAGTGGTGTAGCGGGTGCATTGCCACCTCGCAGCAAGAGGTTCTCCAGTTCGATTATTGGCAGGGGTGCATTCCGTGTGGAGTCTGCATGTCCTTCCTGCATTATGTGGATTTCCTCCGGGTGCTCTGGTTTCCTCCCACATTACAAAGACATGTCTGGAGAATTTCTCCATAGGCATCCACTGAAAATTGGCTTTGTTACAGTCAGACTTTCCTGGTATACAAACGTTAATTAAATAATAATTATAATGTTTCCACAATTCCCAGTACAACAGTCTTGCCACATTATTATGCCTTTCAGTATACAGCCCTTCTGCCATTAGCATGTCACAACCAGCAACAAGATGTGCAACTGTTTCCAATTCTATTTCACAAAACCTACATTTGTCTGTTTCTCCCACATGTTCAATGGACTTTATAAACCAATGTATATGTAGGTTGCCAATATTAACCTTTCATCTTTTGGTTTGAACTTGCCTCTCCTTAAGCATTCGTATGTTCGATCCTGATCAACATAAGGTTGTTTCAGGAGTTTTCTATACTTGCAGCTATATTTTTTTCAATTCCCAGTTTTTAATTTCTCCAAGTCTTTCTGGTTTCTAATACCATGATGGGAATGGACCCCTTTCCTAAGTCAAAGTACAAATAAAGTTCATAAAATTAATATTGTTTCAATCTTTGATGTCAGCCAAAGTGCTCTTTGCGGTACTTGCAATGTGCCTAGTAATGACTCCTTCTGCAATTCATATGGAGTTACACATATTGGTAACATATCCAAGTATGATTGTAAATTATATTTATAAGATATCCTTCTTCCACACTGCCCTCATTTTTGTCTGCAAATCCTGGTATTTTATAACTTTGTGTATTTCTGTATGTAAGACACTGTAGTCACTGGGTGTAGAAATTTCAATAATCAGTGCTACTTTAGCCTTCTTTACATTTTTTTTTCAATTCCCAGCTGTATGAGTTTCTCAATGATGCCTGAGTGTGGGCTTGTGTCAAAAGGCTTGTCTAAGTCTAGATAGGCTGTATGTAGTGTTTTGCCTTCATCCAGGGCTTTGGTGACATTCCCAATGAAATCTACCAGGTTTAATAAGCATGATCTACCCTTGACAAAGCCAAATTGTGTCAGGACAACAGTTTGAAGGTCACCTCTGTCTTTATTGATAAGGTCCATGATTATTCCTTCCATGGCCTGGCAGATACAGCTGGTTAGGCTTAGGGGTCTATAGTTCCCAGGATCGGTTGATGGATCTCTTTTGTGCAAGGAAATCAATGTCATTGTGTTCCACTCTGCTGGCACAAAGCCAGTACTTACACTGTGGTTGAAGAGAGTGCCAATTAGTTCCATTAGGTCCTGTTTCAGGCCATTTAGTAGGCAGCCTGGGATTTTACCTGGTCCCATAGAGGCTGCGTTTTTGGCCATGGAGAGTGCGGTTATTACCTGCTGTTTGGAGATACTAGGTAGAGGACTGGTGAAAGGTGTTATTTGGGGTATATCTGGTGGGAACACAGGATGAAGTTTTCCCCAAATCTATCTGATAGGTTGTCAGTGTCCTCAGGGTCAGTATGAGTGGTGCTATCCACTACTAGTTCAGCACAAAGCTGGCCCTTCCCTTTTCAATTTCAGACTTAGCTAAAGAATGCCTCTTGATTATCATTAGCGAGGGATAATAATTTAGGTTTGTACTTGACTTTAGATGACTTTACAAGATAGCTAATGTGCTTGTTCAAGCTGTGAAAGGTGTCGTTCCTCTGTTAAGTCAGTTCCCTCTTTTTCTTAGACATTATTTGTTCCACTTGTTATATAATCTTTTTATGCTTGATGCCCACTAGGGTGGCTTGTTTTTCTGTTAAGAACCTGTTTTGATCCATTCAGGTTCAGCCAACTTTATACATTTGGATAGGTCTTTATACAGGCCATTTGTGTACACCTCTGTATATTGCAGTCATTGTTGACAGTGGTAGCAAGGGGTTTGCAACTATTTATGGCATCACATAGGAGGCTATAGTTTCCTTTGGAGAAATATTTCATCCTTTTTGCTGTTGATGGGGTATCAGATATGATTGTTAATTTGAATGAGACTGAATTCTGATCCGATCTGACCAGGGAGGGCAACACACAGAGGTTAATGCAGAAACTCCCATATGTCGGTGAGGACTATGTCTAGGACATTCAATCCCCTTGTGGGGGTGCAGACTTTGGGTTACAGAGCATGTGTATTAACAAAGTCCAGGAACCTTAGCGTGAGTGTGTTTGTGCTCATGTATGACTTGCAATTTATAGACAGATAGCTGAAATCATACATGACCAAGGTGTTTGGCTGTATAGTTAGTAACTCAAGTAGGTCCATGTAGGTAGAGTTGTTCTTGTGGTTCATGGTGGGAGACGTATAGCTAAAAATGATATGGAAGGGGGTTTTGCCTAACGTTAGTTGAACTTGGAGTAGCACTATAGAGTCATACTGTCTTACCAGTCTTGAGGTGTATTTGTCTTTAATGAGGATATATACACCTCTGTCTTTGGTTTTGTCACACTCGTTTTGATGTCTGAACATGTGGAATGCATTGTAGCCTTGCATGGCTCTTTGTGGTCTTGAACCATGTATCTGTGACTGCACAAACATGGGCATCTTCTAAGGTAAGGAGTGATTCCAGTGAATGCAGTTTCTGATTTACACTCCTTGGATTAAGTAGCATAACCTTCAGTTTATCCCTAGTGGGTGTTTTTATCCTTGGGAATTTAATTGTTCTGACATTGCGTAAAAAGGCCATTATGAGAGAGGCAAGTATTTTTGCCAGTGACTGAAAGTCAAGAGATGACAGGTAAAGACCAACTGTGGCAAAGCAGCTTCTTCTGTCAACCATATCTTCCCAGGCTGACAGATATTGAATACCCCTGGACTGACAACAGAAGCTAAGCTAGTTGTTGAAGTCAATCATGTTTTGTTTATATTGAGGCATCATTCTGGGTGAAGGTGGAATACTGTTTAGGGCTAGGGACATCCCTGCCTGGGACAGATAATCTGAGAACTCAGTCATGTCTCTCTTCATATAGTGCAGTGATTGTTTCCAGTCATTCACTGCAACATGGACTATGACTGAGTCATAATGGCAATTGTTGTTGAGAGACTTGAGTGCATGCTTGATCTAACGGACCCTGGCACCTGACAGGCAGCTGACTGTGACCTTCTACTTGTCCAACCTGGTGAGGGGGACATCTGTGTGTCTCACTTTGGAGTCACTTATGACCAACACATTTGATTCTGAGGTGTTTTGCCTTAGAGGCTTATTGCCTGAGACACTGTTGTGTGTATTATTATGTGTAGTGGATTTTGTTGGGTCTGCATTGTGTGTAGTAAGTTTGCACTTGGGAGGTCTCTTATCTTTAGGTAGGTTTGTAATGAGTACCTCAGAGTATGTGGGTGTGTGTGTTGTGAGCATGTTATAGGTTCATAGGTAGGTACTAGACTATCGGCCCTGGGCCCTATACAAGGCCAGCCAAAAAGGTACCTTGACTTTTGCCACCCAAGAACATCATTTTTCTGTGCCCCTGTCGAGCAGTGCCACAGAGGTGATCCCCGGGGTGAATTTCCTATTTCCCATCCAATCATCAAGATTGTTCTTGAAGAGTGCTAATGATGAGCTTTGTTTGATATAGATAGGTAGTTTATTCCAGAGTATGGGAAGTCTCTGGGACAGGAATCTATCCCTCCGGCATGTTCTGTTTATTGTAGTGACAAGGTTTAGGTCCCTAGAGCATGTAGCTCGGAGGGATTGGGATTTCTTTAAGTGGAGCATGTCCATCAGCTCTGGGTTTGACATAGCTTTGTATGTTAGGAAGAGATCACCTCTGAGTAGGCGATATGTGACGGAGTAAAGCTGTAGTTTTTTGAGACGGTCTGCCTAGGGCATCTGTTTGAGGCCGGTAATCCTCATTGTGAGGTATTTCTGCAGCCTTTTCAGTTGTTGTAGATGTCTTGTGAGGTACATACCAAAAGGGGCGTTGTACTCTATAATGGGTCTAATGAGTGATGAGTAGAGGGGAACAATGACCTCTTTTTTTCTGGATGAGAAACCTTTTCTGATGAGGTGTGCCATTGTAGAAGAATTTCCTGACTACTGTGGCAATGTGATTATCAAAGGAGAGACTACTGTCCACCTGTGTCCTAAGGTCTCTTATCACACTTTCGGTGTTAAGTATACTACCGCGTATGTTGTAGTTCATGCATATAGAGTTTTTACCAAAGGGGATGACAATGCACTTTTTGTCATTGAGCTTGAGGCCATGGCTTTGACACCAGGCATCTGTCTCAGTGAGGCCCTTTTGTAGGATGTCCACATCATTAGGAGTTTCAATTATGGCTCCTAGTTTGCAGTCATTTGTGAACTTCATTAGCCAAAGACCTTCTGTTAGCCTGTACTTCAGAGAAGTAGATACCAAACAGGAGAGGACCCAGGACTGAACCCTGTGGTACTCCACTTGTCACTGGTCTGAAGTCGGATTTGGAGTCTGCTACTTTCACAGTGTGAGTTCTGACAGTGAGCCAGTTAGCAACCCATCTTGTGACATAGGGATTTATACCTAGTTTAGTGAGTTTATCTATAATTCCAGAGTAGGGGATGGTGTTGAAAGCCTTGGCAAGGTCAGGATAGGCTGTGTGAACCACCTTACCCTCATCTACGGCTTTGGTGACTGCTTCAAAGAAGTCTATCAGGTTTAGGAGACATGATCTGCCTTTTACAAACCCAAACTGGGTGGGATTCAGAGTTTGGAGATTACCAGTGTCTTTGTTTATAAGTTCCATGATGATACATTCCATGGACTTGCAGACCAGGCTCGTCAGGCTAATGGGGCGGTAGTTCTCGGTGTCCGTGATGGCTCCCCCCCTGTGGAGTGGGATAACCGTTGCTGTGTGCCATTCAGCAGGCACAAAGCCTGAGGTGAGGCTATGATTGAACATGGTACTTAGGTGGGGTGCCAGTTCGTTCTGTAGTCCATGTAGAACGCAGCGTGGGATGTTGTCTGGTCCCATGGATGCTGTGTTCTTGGCTTTGGAGAGTGTGATTTTTACCTGTGCAGCCGTGATTACAGGAACTTTGCATTCTTCCGGTATAGAGATGAGCTCTTTAGGGGGTGAGAGGGGGGTAAAGTTAGCACTGTACCTATCTGCCAGGATGTTGGCAATATCAGTTGGGTCTGTATATTTAGTGTCATTGTGCTGTAACTCAGAGCAGATCTGAGTGTTGCCATTGAGATTCTTGACATAGCTATAGAATGCTTTGTGGATGTTTTTAGAATCAGTGGTGATTTTGTTTTTGTAACTAGCTTTGGAGAAATATATCAGGGGTCACAGCTTCTTACTGAGGCTGACCAGGGAGCTCCTCCACTCATGGGATTTTGCTCTCTTTTGCAAGAGTTTTTTCCTTCTGTTGTACAGTTTGTTTATGGCAGGGGACCACCAGATTGGCTTCCTTTTTTGGAGGATAGCATCTTGGTTCTTATGTGCAAGAGGTGAAGTGTGTGTGTGCTGACGTTTGCTATCTGGTTTATTGTTATGTGAGACAATTGATTCCAAATTCATAGTATAGATACAGCTCTCACATGTTGTATTAGTTTGTTTTAGCAATAACTGGTTGTCAATATACCTGAGGGAATTGCTACATTGCCTCATGATGCCCATGTCAATCAGACTGCCTGGAGCAATGCTGGGAAAGTGTCTATCCTTTATGGAAGATCTATACTGTAGTATCTAGTGGTGAGTGGGCTAGACATAGAAAATGTGTTAATGCTTCACAATGCACAACTGAGTTGCTCGCAGGGCAGCAGTGCAGGCTGAGAGCAGATCCAGTGAACTGAGTGCAAACCTGGCCAAACATGATGCTGGAATACAAGTAAAGTTAAATAATTTTAGACAATTAAACAAAGGGAAAGGCCAAGACTGAACTTTATTCCAGCAATCCCCAACTTAGATGGGTCCTTGGTTGCACACTTCTGCCGCAGGGGTGCAGGGAAGGCTTTCTTAATTTAAGAAGGCTGGTTTTAGTTATCAAATGATGCAAAAGAGTGTAGATTCAGCAAGCCTGAATCAAGCCTATACAATAAAATGCAGAAGTACTAGAAATTCAAATTTCAGATGATCGGAATCACAACAGCAGAAAAATAAGTATAAATAAAGTAGCAATTCAGAAGAACCCCAACAAGAGTGTAGACAACAAACCTTCCTAGTGTGAAATCAGTGGTCTGGAACCCAAATGCTTAAATCAGAACTAAGACACTTTCAGAATAATAGACACAATAAGCCTTCAGTCAGCAATTCCCAGCTTAGAAGGGTGTAGGCTATCCTCTCCTGCCACAACGGTCTACACCACAAACCTTCCTAATGTAAAATAACTGGTTTGGATGTGAAGTGCTTAAACCATAACAAAGACACTTCGGTCTTAACCTATCATAACATACAAAACATTGTAGAGTGCTCCAGGGTGGCCAGGGACATACTACAGAAAACCTGCAACATCTGCTGACCTCAATTCAGAGTCACAGCCTTTACATCCCCATGTATTAGCTGTGTACTGCTTGTACCACAATCAGCCATGAATAATACTGTGACAACTGCTGCACTTGCAAGGTAAGTCCTGAACATGTACTGTATTGTATAATAATATTATGACATGTCCTTGTATTTCATCACTTGGTACAGTAAGCAACTACAACATGGGGGATTTGTATAGAAATGAATGTAATATGTGACAGCAGAGACTTGTATGCATGCATTAGCAAGTAGCAGGCCTCAGGCCTCAAGTACTCACACACTGATACCTCCCCAAAGTAATGATGATCACTGCATGCCCTCAGTTTAGCACTTACATTTGAAATGAAAATCATAACAAAGAGAGAAGTTTGAAAGTGATGAATGATGAAACACATAACAGTTTCCAGCTTCACCACCCTCACAAGACCAAACAGGAAGAATGCTAATCATGGAGAATAACAAGAGTGACATATCCTTGTTTTTGCCATAAGAGTAGCTCAGCTTGAGTCAAACCCCCTGGAAAGAACATTATACCCTTGCATGTGCCATGACAGGAACCCACATTTGCTCCCCACTCCCAAAACAACACTCTATGCCTGTTTGTGCCATCCAACCTTCCATTAATTTGATGGAAACCTCATATCATAGTGTTCCGAGTTAATATCCTTACACATATTAGGGTAAATGATATAGACTGGCTTACACACTGCATGTATCTGAGTACTGGTCAGATAACTGATTAATAACCAAGAAACACAGAAAGGTAGGACACAGCTCTATATTTGCAAGGAATAATCATAGCAGGTAGGGTTATCACTAAGTGCACTACATTCAAATTTATTAAATAGAATACATTTACAAATAACAGGTCATGCCTTGATGTCAGTGTAGATTCAGTTGAACTTGGTTGTGTGAGAAATTATGTCATGTATTTGCTGCAAAGCTGTTTGTGGGGCAAAGATGGATAAGACCCCCCTCCTGTTTTCTGATGATACATTGCAGTGAGAGTTGGGATGTGGATCTATGTAGTCATATCTCATGTGTACTAATATTTTCTACTGTCAATGTCATAGATTAATTTTCAGCATTTCAACTATTTCTCCATTTTTTATATATTTTTTCTTTTTTTGTGGGGCCACTGTTTACACAATGCATCGCTTTGCATAAATGGCTTTGGCTATTTGCATTTCATTTGCATGTAGAGCAGCAATTCACAAACTGGACAAATGGGCCACCCAGGTAGCAGACAGGACACCAGATGCATTCAATTAATACTATTGAGTATGCCACAAACATATTACCTGGCAGTGCGTACTCTTGTGCATCATGTTTGCATGATGGTAAGTGCTGAACTTTCAAATGTTGCAAAACCAGAAAGCGCACACTCCCAGTACATATGATACCAGAAATTGGTAGGAAAACATCATTTTACATTGGTATTGATCTGTGATAGGTATGGCAGGAGTTCCTGAATAGTTTTTGAGATTCCATTCTCAAAGTTGGAGTGTCCAGGAGTCCAAAGTATTTGTTGGACTCCTAGTGAATGAACATGGGCCCAGGCTTTTGCAGAGGGGCTATTGTGGCTTGAATTACAAGACAGAGGCATGTAAAATTCTGGCCTGGGCTCTGATCAGTGCCACTGGTATCCTCCACACTGGTGAACAAGGTAGGAATCACTACAGAGACCTCAGGATGAGAAAGAGGGATACGCTTGACCACTGGATCAAGGAATGTAGGTCTGGGAGCACCCCACAGATGTGTATGCATCACTTACAGAGACTACTTGTAAGAGTTAAAAGCTGGATATAGTCAGGACTGGTATGCTTAATGGTATTCTGCTGTGTTCTGTTTTTTCCACAGCTGTCACAGACTGGGCACTGAATGTGCAAACCCATGCTGCTAGATTGGCATGGATGCAAGACGCATGTGGTATGTACACATTCCAACACCAGGGTTATTTTAGCATTAACAAACTGCTCTCCATTATTGTTTTGTAAATTGCATTTATTGGATAATTAGATAGTTGTATCAAATTGAGCATTCACTTCTCAACTGTAATAGGAAAGCATGCATTAGTATGGAGGGCAAAACAGCAGTTCATTATTGCAAAGTAGTCATAGGTTGTGCCTTCAAAATCCACACTTCCCAAGTATAGAGTACTGTTAAAGTTTCATTGATATTGCAATATAACATCAGAGATATAAAACAGTGTCACCAGTGGCTTGCTGAAACTGAAATCAATATATTTGGACTACACATATGTGCAATGTATACAGACACATCAAGGATTGCTTACTGCAATCTGTAGTATATAGTGTATCTGTTAGGAACTGGGTAGTAGTAACAGTAAACAATGTATTTGTTAGGAGTTGCTAGTCTTAAAAGCAAAGGTAACATTATAGAGTCACATAATTGTTTCAATGCTTTGTTTGTCACATATGAAGTTACTAATGTTCTCTCTTTGTTTTCTTTCACCCCAACCCTATTCTCTCTCTCTTTTTTTCCCTACAGCACGGGGTGGTAGGCCTGTGCCACGGGATCATCCTGCCCCCACTCCACTGGCTACAGTACCACTGTTCATCACATCTGCTGTGTGACCTGGTAGCACCCCCTTTGCTGCCCATGCACTACCTGACCCCTCAGGTAATTCTGCCATGCAGGATAGGCCAGTGGTTCCCTCTGGGATCAGTGGCAGAGGTGTTGAGTTTATTACCCTGTGATGAACTACAAGGGTTGGTACATAACATTGTGCACCACACAGTTGGTGCACACCTACACCAGATGAAGACACTGCTCTTCATTAATGTATTAAATAACACAAGAAGATGCAGATATCAGACACTGCAGCTGTTGGCAGAGTGAGATGACAGTGATGAAGTCCTGTGAGTGCAGACTTTATTCTCACTGTCACCCAACTTGACGTCCATGGGTTAGCAATGTCCGTACCCTTACCCCAACCATAGTGTTCACCAACCTATGTTCTTCACCATCCCTATTTCTTGTCCAATTTATCTTGTCTGTCAGCAATTGCTTCCTCACCTGCCCAACATATTTATTTTACATTTATTTACTGGGAATGTCTAACTGGGCCAGTGGCCCATTTTCAGTGGATGACTGAGGAGAAAAGCTCCAAAGCACAAAAAATTTAAAAATATACAAAAAGAGATAATATTTGACAAAAATATAAGAAAAGCTAATATTAAACAATAATGGAATAAAGAACAGTTAAGAGCAGAAATAAGAGTATATTATATGATACATAGTACACAATTCAGAATGCTTTGTATAGAAATTAAGTATCTGATAATGTTATTAAATTTTAAAAGACTAAAAACATTTCATAAATTATAGTGGTAGAAACAGAGGGTAATGTGACAAAGTGGCAGGAAGTAAGAAATTAGAAATTAGGTGGCTAAGAAGAAGAGAGACTGAAAGAGCTGGTTACAAATTAGTGGAAAGACAGTGTTAGGGTTACAGAGATATATTTTCAGCCAGGTTTGGTAGAAGAGCAAAGCCAAATGTTAGCAAGGTGTTCTGTTAGTAGATGTTTGAATGTGGAAGTGTAAGTAGTATTACGTATTACTTGTGGTAAGGAGTTCTATAATGTAGCTATTTGGTATGAGAATAAGGAGTGTCCATAACTAGTATTAGATATGGTTACTTTTAGTAAGTTTTTGTTGCAAGACTTTAGTGAGCAAGGACAGGAGTAGTGTGGAACTAGGTCACTGAGAGTAGGGCAGTCACTAGGGTGGTAGAAGATGGTATGAGTGACATTTAATTGGTTTAAGGTAAGTAGATTGGGAAGTTCAAATCATTTTAGGAGCTGTAATGCATTGCAATGGTGTGATCTGTATGGGGAGGGTTTGAGGCAAATCTTGCTATCTTATTGTTTAAATCAGTTTTTCTGAGGTTTGTGAAAATTGGGGATGTGTATAGTAGAGTGGAAGAAGATGATTTCAGGATATGGCATGTCTAGTGGAGACAGTAAGGAAGGGTTTGAGTCTGTAAAGAGAGCCTAGCTTGTTATGCACTTTCTTGATAGTTATTGCCAGGTGTTTATCAAATCTAAGGTTATTATCTATGGTCACCCCAAAGGAGCTTGGTCTGTTCTGCAGTGCTATTGGAGGAAGAGATGGTGAGACGGGGTTGGTGGTCTGAAAGTTTGTTACTGGTAAAGATTGCAAGCTCAGTTTTATTGTGATTGGGAGAAAGTTGAGTCAGAAAGGTAGTTTTCTATGACATTAATGACAATCTGGGTTGTTTAGTAGAAGTGCAGCTATGGAGGGGTCTGAACAAATAAAGGTAAAATCATCCGCATATTGTATGATGGTAGCATTTTGTGTAGCTAATGAGAGTTTATGTGTGAAGACAAAGAAAAGTAGTGGGTCTGGAATTGATCCTTGAGGTACACCTACAGTGAGAGGTAAAAGAGAAGATAGTTGATTATACCATTTTACTGCCTGCTGACGGTCTGATAAATAGCTTAGAAACCTAGAGAGAGTCAATTGGGATAGGTTTAGGAATGCTAACTCATTCAGATGTTTCTGATGAGAGACTGTGTCAAAAGCTTTTGACATGTCAAGAAATACAGTGGCTACTTGGATCCAGAGTTTCTAAGCTAGTTAACAGTATTAGTAAAACTAACAAGTGCAGTGGTAGGACTGTGCTTTGGCCAGAAAACATGCTGGGATAGATTTAGCAGATTATTGTTTAGAAGATATTGGAACAGTTGTGTATGTATGTGTGTATTTTTCCAGGATTTTTGCATGGGGGAGTATGGTTATTGGTCTATACTCACTGAATTCTGTGGGCATGCCACCTTTTTGCAGTGGGATGATGTGTGGGATTTTCTATACTTTTAGGACGTATTGTTCAGTGATGGACTAGTTGATTAGGATGGAGATTTGAACAGAGAAGGCATCTGTTGCTATTTTGAGAAATTTATTAGGAAGATGGACTGCCATGAGTGAAGAGGGCTTAAGTCTGGACAGCAACTAACTACTTAATTGTATTAGTCTGAATAGGTTTAAAAGAGAATGATTTGAGTTTATTTGTGGTCTGTGTTGGTAAGGATGGGGAGGTGCTATTGTTGTTATGTGTCAGGGAAAAGATGGATGTTAGGATCAGAGTATCATAGGAAGTTACTAGGCTAATGGCCCTAGGGCCCTTATAAGCCTAGCCAAGTTCTACCTTTATTTCTATAATCAGCACCTATTGCCCCTGTCCAAGAAGGACACAGGTGGAACTCCTGTGGTGAATTTTTGGTTACCCATCCAATTGTGAAGATTGTGTTAGAAGAGGGCAAGTGAGGTGTTCTGTTTGACATGAAGTGGAAGTCTGTTTCAAATGTGTGTTAACCTCTGGGAGACAAATATGTACATCCAGCAGGTTCTATTAATGTCACATACCAATTTAAAGTCTTTAGAGTGATTAACCTGTCTACCATTTGACTTACGGAGATGTAGCATTTCCAATAAAGCAGGGTCAGAGTTTGCCTTGTATGTATGGCAGAGATCTCCTCTGAGTAGTCTGTATGAAACAGAATAAAGTGACTGATTTCAAATGATCCAGATAGGACACATGCTGAAGACCTTGAATTTTCCTTGTGAGGAACCTTTGTGGTGTCTCCAATTGCTGCAGGTGCTTGGAAAGGTATATACCAAAAGGGCAATGTACTCAATTATTGGCCTGATGAGGGAAGAGTAAAGGAGGTTATAACGTCTTTTTTTTTCAGGAGGGAATGCCCTTACTTATGAGATAAGCAATATAGAATGCCCTTCTTATCACTGTAGAGACATGGTGGTCAAAGGTACGGTTGTCAATCAGTTTGCCCAGGTCTCTCACCACTGAGTGCATATTTAAGGTGTTGCTATTACGATGTGGTAGTTAGCAGAAACATCGCCCTTACTAATAAGGATGATAATACATTTTTTTGCATTGAGTTTAAGGACATGACTTTGACACCAATCATTTGTTTGTGTAAGATCCTCTTGTAGGATGTTGACATCATTTAGAGATTCCATGACCACTCCCACTAAGCAGTCATCAGCAAACTTTGTCAGTCACAGATCTTTAGTTTTGGCTTGTACTTCAGAGAAGTAGATTCCAAACAGTAGAGGTCCCAGGTCTGATCCCTATGGAACCCTACTGGTTACAGGTCTGCCATTGGAGGTGGATTCCCCTGTTTTGACTATATGGGTTCTATCAATGAGCCAGTTAGTAACCATCTAATGATATAAGGGTTGGAGTTAATGACATAAGAGTTAAACTGGGAGGCAATGCAATCACCCAGAATTAGTAGTGGTAGGGGCAGGAGTTATAATGTAACCTGGTTTTAGGAGGTTATTAATGGCTTGCCATAATTTGTGGGGATTATGCTGGAACCTATTTTGTGTGGTTGTGTAGTAAGCTTTTTTGTCTTGTTTAATTTGTTTTTTTTTTTACTTGGTTGTACAATTGGCAACAGCTGAGTAGAGTTGTTTCATCTTTAGTGTTTCGATAATGGTACCAGCTTACCTCACCCAGAGATTCCTACAGCCCTTCCCCAACATTCCTCTATCTCTCTACAGAAAAAATATAAATAGCTCTCCATTTAGTGCATGTCTTCATAACACACTCGATTTGGTCGAAATCCCTATACAACAGATTGTGTTGTGATCATCCCATTCTCTGGAGGTGACAGTCCAAATTCAGCTAAATGTTTGCATATACGTTCATGTTTTATTCTTGAAGAAATGGATAGCTATGGTTCTTTCCTACAGCCTTCCTGCACATTCCTGCCTTCCTTTCACTTTGTTCTTCCCCTAATTGCTCCCCATTTCCCCACATTCCTCTCTTTCCCATTTCTTTTCTTTAAAGTATAATTTTACAATGGTGCACATTGTGCACTAATGTGTGGCAATGGCAAAACCAGTTAAACATATTATATACAGTTGTATTGGAAACCAGTACCATCTAGCCATATTTTAGAGACTTCATACCAGCTATCACACTTCAGAATTTGGATTTACACATAAAATTATTTGAAACTGGTACATACACCTGGATTTGAACCCAGTACCATCTGAACATGATAATAAGTGTATTGCTGCATTAACAGGTGGTGCTACAGACTCAGTTGATTAGCAGTTGTATTTTATAGACTGTATAGCAAATGGCAGACTTAACTTCTGTTGTGTACACCTGCTACTTAACTGAATCTGTGACTGCAGGAATTAATGCACTTACTGCAGTGATAAGTTCCTTTTTGGTGCAAATGATATAGCGATATGTGATACATTAAACTATTTTGGCAGTAGCATTGTTTATCGATGCTTTACTGCTGTATAAAACTGAATGAGTAAAGCACAAGCTTCTGAGCCCCCCAAGCCTTTCTGTGTTAGAGGGAAGCCTTCTAGCTTATCAGTGGGAGTGGTAAGCATTAGGTAGCCTATCTACCACAAGAGGAGTGGTTCCTGGCCCAGAAATTGTAGCTACTGGCCTTTTGGGCAGATTTTCCCATCTCTTTCAACTTTCGGGTTTAAAAGCCGCACTTGCGCTTGTTTCCCACTTTTCCTGTTACCAGCCTAGTCCAGATACAGAGTTGCTGTATCCAGGACTGTTGGTAAGCTTCTGAGCCCCGCAAGCCTTTCTGTGTTGGAGGGAAGCTTTCTAGCTTATCAGTGGGAGTGGTAAGCACTAGGTAGCCTATCTACCACAAGAGGAGTGGTTCTGGCCCAGAAATTGTAGTTTATTGGCCGTTTGGGAAGTTTTTTTCCATTTCTCTCAACTTTCTGGTTTTAAAGCTCGTGTTTGTGCTTGATCCCCACCTTTCTCATAACTAGTCTAGTCCAGGTACATATTTGCTGTATCCAGGACTGTTTGTAAGCTTCTGAGCCCCCCAAGCCTTCGTGTTGGAGTGCAGCCTTCTAACTTATCAGTGGGAGTGGTAAGTACTAAGTAGCCTGTCTACCACAAGAGGAGTGGTTCTTGGCCCAGGAATTGTAGTTTATTGACCATTCGGGAAGTTGTCCAGCTCTTTCAACTTTCTGGTTTAAAAGACCACATCTGCGCTTGTTTCCCATCTTTCCTGTAACTAACCTACTGGAAAGCACTGGAAAGCCTTAAACTGATATAAGCCTTTTAGCTTAAAAGAGAGACTTTGGAGTGATTGAGTATCAGTTTTTTGTATTTTCTTGCTGTACTTAACTGTTTTCCACCTAAACGCTGATTTTCCAGCACTTATTGTGATTTAAAAGCTTGTTTTTTTCACATATTGTACTTATTTGACTGCCTGCACTTTTAAAAAGTTGTTTTTTGTTTAAATAAATTGTTTAACTGTTGTAGGCTACACACTAAGGTGCGATAGCCTTTTCTGATCGCCTGTAGTCATTTAAAGCTGTTTTAAGTGAACTTTTTACTGTTTTTGCCTTATCTTTTAAAAATAAATAATTAAATAAATTTCTTGTTTCCTGCCTTTCTAAGCTAGTATAGTCCAGTTTTCAGGCTAGTGCTGAATTCAGGGCTGTGTTACAAGTTTCTGAGTTGCCCATACCTTACTTGGATAGAGGGAAGTTTCTCTGTTCACCTGTGAGAGAGGGGAACTTTGAGCAGCCATCTGTCCCTGGAGGAGTGGTTCCAGACCAGAAGTTAGTAGTTTAAAAAATGTGTTGCATGGTTTTGTGCAACAGGCAGCACCGGTTATCTAGAGTTAAATTATTCCCATCTCCACTAAGTCTCCTCTTCAGTTTTTCACTTGAAACTAGTCTAACTCTCAACCTAAGCACTCAAAAAGCATCCTACAGCCCAGCACTTGCTCAGACCTAATAGCAAGCACTAATATACCCCGACACTTGACTGCCCAGCAGGGCATGGCTCTTTATCCACCCTTCACCAACCAAGCGACTAAGCAGCTCACCCTACTATTCAGGCATTACCAAAGGGCAACTTCAGATGTACTCTCCAGTCCAGCTGGTGAATCTGGGTATCCTGAGGCAATGTTACAACTGCCTCATGTACACAGACAGCTCTCTCCTCCTACCACAAAACACTAACATATGTGAGAAATGCAATTATACAGCCAAACTGGAGGCTAAGGTATCTCCACCCAAGACTGGAACAGACAGTCATGAGGAGAAGGTTAACACTTGCACCACACCTCCAGCCTCACATAGAGCTACTAAATCAGCACTGACAAAAAATACACATAAATACACAAAATCATACTTGGAGGCTCTAAATATAAACCTGCAAAAGCATCAGAGAGCTCCAAAGCAGACACCCACAAAACCTGCACCTTCCGTCACAAACCAGACAACACATACAACACAAAATCAATGTGCCACACAATCACAGCCCTTAAGGCGAAATAACATACCTAACATACTAGTAATAGGTGACTCTATAGTCAGGCATACTTACATCCCACTCACTAAGCTGGACAAGGAGAAGGTTATTGTTAGCTGCCTGTCGGGAGCCAGAATCTGCCACATAACACAAGCACTCAGGTCACTCCAAAACAAGTAGAAATATGACTCTGTCATTGTTCATGTTGGTGTGCATGAACTGAGCCATACCTCCCTGGACTACATGAAAAGAGACATGGAAGAGCTCTCTGATCATGTAGCCCAGGCGGGTATGACCCTGACCCTGAGTAGCATCCTGCCCTCACCAAGAATGATACCTCAGTATATAGAAAAAATGATCAATTTCAACAATTGGCTAAGCTTCTGGTGTCATTCAAAGAGGATCCAGTGTCTGTCAGCCTGGGATGACATGCTTGACAAGCCACGTTGCTTCACAAGAGATGGTTTGCACCTCTGTCACCCCTTGGCTTTCAAATACTGGCCAAGGCTCTTGCTGCCCCCTTAGTGCCTTTTTTAGGCAAGGCTCAGAATTCAAACCCACCTCCATAAGCAGCACAAGTAAAAAATTGAGGGTTATGCTACTCAACGCCAGGAGTTTAAATCTCAAAATGCATGCACTCAAAGCACTCCTAAGTATGGAGAACGTCGACATCTGTGCAGTAACTGAAACCTGGTTCAAGGCTCCAGAGAGCACTCCAGCACTACTGGGCTACAACTCATAGCACACATTTTGGCCACAGAATATGGACCAAAACACAAAAGGAGGGGGTGTATCCATATTCATCAAGGATACCAACACCTCTAGGTTAGTGGTGCAGCATGATACCTCTGAGATCATTCATGTGCAACTAACATCGGGCAAATATGCAATGCAAATTGTGGCCTGCTACAGATCACCTTCCATGACCTAGGACCACAACTCCAGCTTTCTGGAGAGACTGGAAAACATGAAGGTCCTACCAAACACCCTGATCTTGGGAGATTTCAATTACCCTACCATTAACTGGGAAAACTACTTGAGTACAAATTCCCAGGCTCAGCGCTTCCTGGAATTTATCAGCTCAAATGCCCTGGATCAGCTTGGTAAACTCCTCTACCAGAGGCCACAACATATTGGACCTGGTCATCACCAACATGGGCGACAGGTGCTCTGTACCAGAGGTCAACCCATCACTGGTTAGATCAGACCATAAACTAATCACTCTGGATGTCCACACCCCACCACCACCCCCAACCAAGGAAACCATAATGAAAAACGTTTCTAAAGCAAACTTCACCTTACTTAAGGCAGAGGTGGTAAGTTTCACAGCCCCCATGCTAAAGGATAACACTGCCCAAGATGCAGAATCCTTTACAATTGCACTCTATGAGCACCTACAAGGATGCATGGATCGTGCCATCCCTAGCAAAACCAAGACTCACTTCCCTAAGAGAAGGAAAACAGTCTGGTGGACCCCTGCCATAAACAGGTTATACAACAAAAGGAGGAAACTAGTTCAGAAAAAAAGCAATTCCCAAGAAGGAAAGACATCCCTGATCAGTATCAGTAAGAAACTAAGGTCCCTCATACAATCATCCAAGGCTAACTTCAAAAGAAAAATAGCCAAGGATTTGAAAAATAACCACAAAGCCTTCTTTAGCTATGTCAAGAATCTAAGTGGCAACTCGCAGATATGCTCTGAGATAGTGCAAAATAGCACAAAATATACTGAACCTACTAATATTGCCAACATACTGGCAGATAGATTCAGTGCAAACTTCACCTCCCTCTCACCTTCAAAAGGGCCCACCACAATACTGGAAAAGTGTATTGTCCCGGAAATCACAGAAGCACAGGTGAAAACAGCCCTTTCAAAAGCCAAAAACACAGCATCAGTGGGGCCAGATGGTGTCCTAGGCTGCATCTTACACGAACTACAGAACGAACTAACCCCCCACCTAAACATGCTGTTCAACCTCAGCCTCTCCACAGGCTATGTGCCCATAGAATGGCGCACAGCAACGGTTATTCTGCTCCACAAAGGAGGGGCCACAACTGACCCTGGTAACTATCGCCCCATAAGCCTGACTAGCCTGGTCTGCAAGGCTATGGAGCGCATCATCATGGAACTCATTAACAAAGACATTGGGAACCTCCAAACACTTGACCCGACCCAGTTAGGCTTTGTTAAGGGCAGATCATGCCTACTAAACCTGGTTGACTTCTTCAAGACAGATACCAAGGCCATAGATGAGGGAAAGGTGGTTTACACAGCCTACCTTGATCTCGCCAAGGCGTTCGACACCATTCCTCACTCGGGTATTATAGAAAAACTCACCAGCCTGAATATAAACCCCTATGTCACAAGATGGGTTGCCAACTGGCTTACAGACAGAACTCACATGGTAAGACTAGCGGGCTCCAGGTCTGACTCTAAACCAGTCACAAGTGGTATCCCGCAAGGCTCAGTTCTGGGACTCCTACTGTTCGGCATATATTTCTCAGAAGTACTGGCAAACACAGGAGGACTATGGCTAACCAAGTTCGCCAATGACTGCAAACTGGGAGTCATAATTGACTCTCCGGCTGACACGGACATCCTCCAAAAAGGCCTTACTGAGACAGACACCTAGTGTCAAAGTCATGGCCTCAAGCTAAATGCCAAAAAATGCATAGTCATCCCATTTGGGGAAAATAAAACACCCACGAATTACCACATAGGCGGCAGCCCCCTTAATACAGAAGAGGTAATAAGAGATCTGGTGACCCAGGTAAATAGTAATCTCTCCTTTGATAATCATATTGCCAAAGTAGTTAGGAAATCCTTCTATGTGGCCCATCTAATTACTAAGGGGTTCGCATCTAGAAATAAAGAGGTTATAGTACCCCTCTACTTGTCACTCATCAGACCCATCATAGATTACAATTCCCCATTTGGGATGTACCTCACAAGATACTTCCAACAGCTTGAAAGACCACAAACACACCTTACCAAGAGGATTACTGGCCTCAAACATATGTCCTATGCAGCCCGACTGAAAAAACTTCAGCTGTACTCAGTGGCATATCGCTTACTCAGAGGTGATTTCTGCCTGACTTCCAAAGCCATGTCCAACTCAGAACTGATGGACATGCTCCACCTAAAGAAATCCAAGTAACTGCGAGCCACGCACTCTAGTGAGCTAAACCTTGCCACAACAATAAATAGAGCATGCTGGAGGGATAGATTTCTGTCACAGAGACTCCCCATGCTTTAGAACAAAATTCCTAACTGCATTAGGCAGAGCCCCTCACTAACACTCTTCAAGAGAAGCCTTGATGAGTGGATGGGTAACAGAAAGTACACCCCTGGGATCACTTTATTGGCTCTGCTTGACAGAGGCTCAGTTAATTAATCAATGGGGAGGCAAAAGCCGACACACTCTGGCTAGGCTTATAAATGCCCTCGGGCAGATAGCCTAGTACCTACCTATGAACCTATAATAATGCTTTATAAAACATTACAGAGGATCATGCAATGCTGCTTCATACAAATTTAATGAAGAAGATATGACATTAGTGATATGGAGAGCAAGCTTGGGGAAGTACAAAAGGAAATCTTTTCTAAACTGTGTCAGTTACTATTGAACATATTAAGTACATCTAGTAGCTAAATGTCTGTGTGACAGCAAGTGTTAATGCATTGTTGTGGAAGGCAGATGGTACTGGGTTCAAATATGGGTGGAAGTAGTCATTTTACAAGTGTGTATGATACTTTAAATATATCTACTTATATTGCTACAAATTACCATTGTTTCACGTTGGTGGGCTGTGCGCACCATCGCACAATAATTATTTAAAGAAAAGAAATGGGGAAGATAGAAGTGGTGAAATGGGGAGCAAGCAGGGGAAACAGCAAAGTGAAAGGAGGGAAGGAATGTGTAGGAAGGATGTAGGAAAGAACTATAGCTATCCATTTCTTCAAGAATAAAACATGAACATATATGCACAAAGTTAGCTGAATTTGACTGTCACCACCAGAGAGAGGGGTGAGCACAATGCAATCTGTTGTATGCGAATTGGACCAAATAATGTGTGTCATGAAGATGCATGTGAGAAATGGAGAGCTATGTATGGCAATTTTTTTTTTTTGTGGGACGTGCCAATATATAGATATATATATATATGTGTATATATATATATATATATATATATATATATATATATATATATATATATTTTTTTTTTTAGAGAAAGAGGATTGTTGGGGAAGGTCTTTAGGAATGCCTGGGTGAGGTACGTTGGGCAGGTGAGGAAGCAATTGTAGACAGAACAAACAAGACAAGAGACAGGGATGGTGAAGGACACATGATGTAAGTAAACACCATGGTTGGAGGCAGGATGAGAAATCCAGGTCCGATGCACATCAAGGTGGCTGATAATGAGAACCTATTTTTTACCCAGTGAACTGTCATATCTCTCACCTAGCTGCATCGCTGGTTGCAGTGCCTGCCATCTGCATCTCCTACAAATGCTCTGTACAAGGATGGAGAGCAGGTATTCCATCTGGTGTAGGTGTGTACCCACAGTGCAGTGCACAATCCTATGCACCATTCCTGGTAGTTCTTGTTGGGTGATAAACTCACCATCTTGGCCACTGCTCCTGGAGGGAGCTACAGGCCCATCCTCTAGGGCAGAACTAGCTGAGGAGCTGGGTAGTGCAGGGGTGGCAGAGGGGGTGCTACCAGGTTGTGCACCAAATGTGATGGGCAGTGGTGCTGTAGCTGATGGACTGGGAGCAGGTGGATCCCATGGGACAGGCCTACCCTGCTGTGCTGTGGGAAAAAAAATAAAAATAAGAGGAGACAGAAAAGGGATGGAGGTAAGAGTAAAAAGGAGAATATTAGTAACTACATATGTTACATACAAAACATTGATACAATTATCTGACTCTATTTTGTTACCTTTACTTTTAACACTACAAACTCCAAACAAGTTTCTTCCTTACTTGTAAGACTACCCAGTTCATAACAGAGGCTCACTGTAGTAGAGATTGCAGACACCAATCCTTGAGGTGTGCATATATTTCACATATGAGTGCTCCAATTATACTGATTACAGTTTACAGAAGGCCATTTGTGGCACTGGTATAAAGGTATGAAGTTACATTCCAATAATGATGAAAACCTAACAGTATTATATATTTGGGAGGTATGGTTTTTGAATCCACAACCGATGACTACTTTCAAATATTGTACTGTTCTTTTGTCCTACAGACTACTGCATGCATACTTTCCTTCTACAGTTTAGAGACGCATGTTCACTGTTATTTGATAATATGGCAACATTGCTTTGTGCTATAGACTAAGCAATGCATAGTTTATTTTGCAGATGGGATATGGATGTGCAATTTGATACAACTGTATTAAATACCAACTAAGCAGTCCTTAACTTTTAATGCTACTAAATCAATATACAAATTATTATTGTTATTAAAATACTATTTAGACAGTATAGTTCTGATGCATACATACCACATGCTTCTGGTATCCTTACTAAACATGTGGCATGGGACTAGACGTTTGAGGCAAAATCTACAGCAGCTGTGGAAAAAAACAGAACAGAACACCATTATGAATACCACTGTTGTCTATATTCAGCTTTTAACTCTTTCAATTACTCACTGAAATTGATACTTACACATCTGTGCAGTGTTCCCTGCAGCAAATGCCCTTATCCAGTAGTTGAAGGTATCTCGGTTCCTCCTTCAGAGATCATCAAATTGATGTCTACATTACTCACCAGTGTGGCAGGTACCTGTAGCACTGGGTAAAGCCCTGGAAATACTACTCCTGGCTTCAGACTTGTAGTCTGAGCCTGCATGGTCCTGCTGCAACAACTGGGGGCCATGCTCCTTACTAGGAGTCCAAAAAAACTTTGGACTCCTGGACACCCCATCTCTATGCCCCAAAGTGCACACCATCACCAACAACCCCTGACATGCCTGCCATAGCTCAAGTTCAATGTAAAATGAGCATTTCCAGACAATTGAATTTTATGTGCTGATGTTTTTCTGCCTATTACTTATCTCATGCTTTGCTGAGAGTGCCCACATTTTAGTTTTGCAACGTTTGAAAAAGTTGCACATTGCTTACCATTGCACAAACATGTTATGTGAGGGTGCATACCTGCAGGCACAGTGTTTGCATGATGTTAAGCAATGCGTAACAGTAGCAAGCAATGCCATTTAAAGATTATTAGGTATACAGGCACTTGTGTAAATGTGCTAGTCAAATGAACCATGTCTACGATTCTCCTAAGGAGGTTGAGATAACAGTTCTGTATGTTGCACATCATTGGTATAATCTGCAATATCACAACAATAAAACAAAATGTGCACACCCTGTACTAGACCCTCGGACCATGTGCACTCCATACATAAACTTAGCACCAGCTGCCACAGGATTAGTGACATTAAATGCCTTATTTTAGTAGTTATTGTAAAGTCCTTGCCTTTAATTGTAGAACAACACCACTTACTGTATTTGACCGATAGCCAATATATTTAATTGAATGCATCTGTTTTATGCCTCTGGCTGTCTGGGTCCTTTGTACAACCTGGGTGGTCCATTTCTCCAGTTTGTGTTCTGCTGTGCTTCGCACAAACCAGGTGAACATGGCTAAGCATGTTTATGCCAAGCGACACATAGTGCAAACAATGGCATAAAAAAAAAAATAAAAAAATTAAAGATTGTCCACATTTGTGCAGAATGTCCAGATGTATGCATCATATTTTTGGGCTGTTCCTTGTAAAATGTGTGGTTTACTGATAAATCACTGAAGAGTAAAGTCAATACAGAATGACATACATTTCATTTTCTTAATTCATAGCCTTCAAAACATGCATGCTATCAGAAATCCTATTATTCCTCCTACATTCTACTGTTATCAGACCAATAGAGTAAATCTGTCCCTATTCTTGGCCCTTTGTCCCCCATTAGTTTAGAGTTTGTCCAGATTTCTTGCACTGAAAGGTTGGGTGGTATAATCAACATTCTCAATCTACAGGTTTTGCGGCCAGTAACACTGGTGCAAGCCACAAAACCTTGCTTATGTGAGCCATGTTTTATTAATATTCATGGCAATATGCCACACAATGAGCAGTATTATGTATGCAAAAACACTCCATGTAGACTCTGAATGGATCCTACACATAGTTTATTGAATCCCACAGTATATGTTTTCTCTCTGTGGCCTACACACCTTTTGAACATATCAGACCACTTGAAATGTAATAAAAAACATACAATTGTACATTTTTCTCTCTTTTTCCCTGCACATCTTTTTGAACATCTTAGGCCAACTAACTTCTGTAAATAACAAAATCATATTTGTTATATATTTATTATTGCACTGTTTTGTACTATGTGGAGATTTTTGTATTATGTGATGCTTATGTACTACTTATCTTTATGTATTAAGGCCAGTTACTTTGTTACATATGCTTTATTACTCTCTTTTTTGTAATATGTGGAGCTTTTCTCCCTGGGTCTCCAATGAAACTGGACAAATTGTCCAGTCAGACTTTCCCGGTAAACAAATGTAAAATAAATTAAAGAATAAATAAATAAATCTTCTTGAAGAACATCCTTTCACCACCTCTTGATATAATCATTAAAAAGTTACGTATACCCACTTTAATATTTCCTTACATTTCCTCACCTTTTCTGTACAGATATAAATAACTGCTTTTTTTACTTTCTAGGCAAGTGGATAAAATTACAAGACTGAAATTAGGCACATCTGTTCTTTACTTCTGTAATGACAACCATACTGTGATGTGGTATTTTGTTACACTATATTTCAGACAGAAGAAACTGGGTTAGTGCTCACAAGTTTAACTGTTATGCACTAATACACCCCAAAGGCACCAGTGGCATGCCATCAAATAGCTACAGAAGCACAGACACAGTCATGACTGCAACCTATATAATGGCTCTGGTACCCCAACATAATTTTTGTAAATCCCAAATTTAAGAGTTTTCTTGAATTTATTTGAGACTATACAACTTTGGACAATGTGTTCCAAGTTCAGGCACTGTCATCAGTAGCAGCATGCTTACAGTTACCCAGTGAATTATAGAACACTACTTCTATAACCATTTCTTTGCTGGTAAGGGCCAAGTACAGAATATGACACCAGTTAGCCTTACGTCTGTTGGGTTCCACATGCCTACAAACAACGGAGTTCACAACTTTCTTGAAACACTTTTGATTATCACCATATCAGTGAATGTTCTCTGTTCATGTTTACTTCAAAACAGTACTTCACAATTTAAAACCAGAAAGTCAAAGTTCTGCTTTACCAATTGCCAGAATTAGAACTCTTTTGATTCAGAGTCCATGGTTCATTCAATTTTCATGACTTGGCTGTCTCACTACAGTATGACCTATTTTTAGTGGAGGCCTGGAGGGCCATATATGTGACTGTTTTGTACTTGGGCATTGCTTGTAAACATTTGCTAATCAACAAGAGTTCCCAATAAACACTTTTAAAAGAGATATAAAAAACAAACATTGTGACAGAAAGCATACACAGCAGAAGGCTGTCAGAAGCTATTCTTAGCCATAGAAAGACAGGAGCATCTGGGTGACTAAAAGTAATTGTTATTATAAACAGCAACTTGGAATGAGGACAATTACTATCAGAGTTACCATTCTTGAAAGAAATCTAAATAAGGAAATCAGTCGACTTAGGTTTCCACTATATTCGGGAGACTTTGACTCCTCTGTTAAGAAAAGAAAAAGAAGACACTGTTTAAAAATTTCCAGGCAGTCAGAGCCATTTCATCACAGGCATAAGGCCTTGACTGTAAGCCATGCTACTAGGGTTTGATTAGCCATCAGGGTACTTGCTGGCATGGGTAAGTACAAGTGTCATGGCATTGCAAGCTTGGCTGTTCTTAGTGGGTGATGGAAGTGAATAACCAGGGTATCATTATCTCATGACTGGATCTACAGTGGACTATGAAAAGCCTATGGAAGCATTGGTTTCAAGGAGACAGATCTGTCCTGAGAAGTTATATGAACTGCGTTAGTAAGTAACCTACCCATACTGATTCCTGGGATGGGCTAATGATCAACAGGTAGTGGGTCAAAAAGATAAAAAAAAATAAATAAATGATGAGCACACTTTAGGTTTACTGAAGGGCAACAAGCACATTATATTGCAAATATAATACATCACCAAAATACTTCTCAGCTTTTAAAACCCTTGACCATGTCACAGAAGTCCATCAAATTCAGCAGGCAGGACCTGCCCTTGATTAAGCTGAACTGGGCTGGATCTAGAGTCTGGAGATTTCCCATGTCACTGTTAATCAGGTCCATGATTATCTTTTCCATAGCCTTGCATACGAGGCTAGTCAGACTTGTGGGTCAGTAGTTTCATGGGCCTGTTAATGCCCCCCCCCCCACTTGTGCAGAGGGATTACTGTTGCTGTCCTCCACTATACTGGGGCAAAGCCTGTCTGGAGACTGTGTTTAAACAGATATCTGAGTGGGTCTGCTAGGTCATATTTCAAGCTATTTAATAGGCACCCTGGGATGCCATCAGAGCCCATTGATGCTGGGTTTCTAGCTTTAAAGAGTGTAGTGACAACCAGTTCTTTTGTGGTAATGGGCAAAGAAATGGTATGAGGTATTTCATGGGGAGTAACCTGAGCTGTTGAGGGGGTGAAATTTGAGCTGAATTTATTGGCCAGCACATTTACTATTTCTTCTGGATGAGTATAGGTAGTCTCAAAACTGGCCAGCACCTTGGTGAAAGCAAAAGACTGTTTAATTGTGGCAACTCCAAAAGCTATAGTAAAGCTATAGCTATAACAAAGCAGTCAAACCAGTTTCGGCATCCATATGCCTTC